>NC_088303.1:27386653-27550258 GCF_032854445.1 Liolophura sinensis
AGATCTGGATGACATTTTGTGCACAGGTGTGACCTGGATAACTGACCAGTCCTCAATATTGTTGGCTGCAATCAGGATCTCAACTTTTTAATTAATTCTCCATTAATAAGACAGTTATGAGATAAATGCAGAGTTTTGTCCCTTTGTAGCATTCACGGCCATGTATATTTTGCTTAGTGTGGCTCAGTTCACTCAGATGTAATCAACCAAGGCATAGATAATAATGCACAGTGAAGGTTGAATATCATTAACATTTTTAGAGTGAGATGTGAAAAAGAGAACACACGAGACACGAAGCGCTGGACAGGTTATCATTTCCACCTTTCACAAGAAAATATTTATAATTTACAACATTCCCTGTGCAATATAGTATTTATTATTTATACTCTGGCAATATCACAATTCTGTGTATTTGAACAAGTTTAAGTAATATTTTCAGCTGTAGGCCATCTTTGACCACATACAACGTGACATCGCACATGACGTCTTGTTGTGTGACATAGGAATGTTAAAGCTGACGGAACTTGTCATTATGACGTCATTCCGCTGAGCTTGACATGGAATGTCATAAACCTAAACGGTGTTTGGGTGTGTAATAACAAAAGTGATGTCTAACTTAGGCACTGAGATATCACTTTAATCAGTGCAGAAAATCCTGATATCACACAAAGTTGATTATTTAGGCTATGTTTACATCAGGTAGATTTATCACGTGCTGTGCAGTCAGTGGTTTACTCTGGACACTTCATTTTACTCCATACATAAACCTGTCTGCCATTGTAAAGTGAGAAATTATTAAGCACACCATTAAACACCAGGGGGCCTCTATGGCTTAGTTGGTTAGCACACTAGCACAGCGTAATGACCCAGGATCCTCTCACCAATGCGGTCAGTGTGAGTTCAAGTCCAGCTCATGATGGCTTCCTCTCCTTCCGTACATGGGAAGGTCAGGCAGCAACCTGTGAATGGTCATGGGGTTCCCCTGGGCTTTGCCCGGTTTCCTGCCACCTTAATGCTGGCTGCTGTCGTATAAGTGAAATATTCTTGAGTACGGCACAAAACACCAATCAAATAAACAAAATAAATAAATTCAGGGGTGTGAATACAATTTAGAACTGGCAAATGAAAGTTGGACCATCGCACATATCTTGAACATACACTGATAATGTAAAGCTTTTTTTTTCTTATTCACATACAGACATGTAGCCAATAAGTCAGAAAATAATATTTTGATTTCTCTTAAATGTTCACGTTTTCAACCTTACTCACCACTTTCTCTGCAGCTGTGTCCTGGATAAATCTTGAACCATGGCCTGGTTTTCCCGGACACTTCACCCGCAACCCTGTAACACAGGCAACAGCCACACGTGATCATGGCAACCTCTATACTATAAGCAAGATACCATACCAACAACTATTACTGTATCAAACTGATATGAATTCCAAATCAGAAAACACAAATCATGAATGTCATTACAGGTTCCAGAATCTTAGTGATTCTGGTCAATATGAAACATGCGTGGCCACCTTGCATAAAAAAGTAGTTAACCAAGGCATTTAATTATTCCAAATGTTACTTGATACTGATTTTATTTTTACCCATTTATACATGATTGTTGATTAATGCTCAAGAATATTTCATCTAATACACGATGGGGAGAAGTTTTATGGGCAGAGAAAATTTTTTTACATTTTTTTATTCGTTTGTTTGATGTGTAACATCATACCCTAGAATTACTGCGTATTTGATTTATGAGAGGAAGAGACTAGACTGTCTGAATTTTTTACCTTAAAGCTGAAAAAATGTACTTTAAAATGTCATCATTTTGTGAGAAATGAAACCCACAAAGTTAGGGCATCCACAAAAGAAAAGAATGGCAATGAAGATGCTATACCTGCTTGATTATTATATTGTGTGTTTTTGAGACATTATACTGCCCAATGATCAGCTGAATGTGCCGCACAACTGTACAATCAGATTTGCAAGATATGCATGTTATGAAAAGAGTTCTGTTGACAAGTCAAAAAAAACTACAACTAAACAAAAGGAATGGCTCACTGCTGCACTATAAGCCTTGCATGAGAAGTAGTTTAGTGGCCTAGTGGTTAGCAGTGCTAATGCAGCATGATGACCCAGCAGCCTCTCACCAATGGAACCACTGTGAGTTCAAATCCAGTTCATCCTAGATTTCTCTTCAGTCATTAGTGAAGGTCTGCCAGCACCTTGAGGATGGTCATGGGTTTAGCCAGGCTCTGCCCAATTTTCCTCCCAACATAACTGCTGGCCAAAATCATATCAGTGAAATATTCTTGAGTAAAAAGGTACAAAGCTCCAATTAAATAAATAAATAAATAAATAAAGTAGTTTTATAAGCACTCGCAGGATATGTGAGGATAAATTACATAAGTACAGAGAGAGGTTAAAATTACCAGCCACACATTCTAGTACCGCTGACTATTATTACCTACACCAAGCTGATCGCTCTCCATAAAATACAGTGTAGCTGTCAGTGGGATTTGCCAGGCCTGAAACACAAAGCACACCAGTGCCTAATACATGTTGATACTTCAACTGTTTTTCAGTTAAAGCTTAACTTTTTATTTCAGATGACACATTATGCTTGATTCTGGCTTTTAACCAGCTTATAGAGCCAATTAAAGAGGGCCAAATGGCAGTTCCAATTACATCTTCCAAATCTAAGAGTGATTTTGACAGGAAAGTGATAAAAGTCTAGCATAAAGAAGCACAAGACTAAAGACAGAGTAATCATACTTGTCAGTTTTGAAGACATGTACTGTATTTCACCTAAAGTTTAGCATTTTTGAAATGACACATTTTACTTGATTCTCAGTGCCAATACATGACGTTGCATGATGAGAACTGCAGTTTTCTCAACCAGATCACACATGCCAGCTAACACATTTTATTGGATCACTTAAGAGTAAGTGAGTAAGTTCAGTAAGGATGGATTGATTTCTTGATGTTGGCATCAGACATATCATTTCAGGTATTTATATCCTTCTGAAAGTGCATTTTTACACACCACACTATGAGTGAACTAGAGTAATACTCATATTTGTGTAAATGTATGAATGAACCAATAAATGATAATGCATGATGAGAACTGCAGTTTTTTCAACCAGGTCACACATGGCAGCCAGTTTCCTTAGTTGTATAACTTTTGAACTTTTTACACCAAAACTTCTACAAACACACAAGTATTCGTTATTTTTTTATTTTTTTTTTTATTTGACTGGTGTTTTACTTATATGATGGCAGCCAGCATTATGGTGGGAGGAAGCCAGGTAGAGCCCAGGGCAAACCCACAACCATCCACAGGTTGCTGGCAGACCATCCAACATTGGCCCAGAAAGGAAGCCAGCTTGAGATGGATAACTCAACATGACTGCGTCAGTGAGAGGCTCCTGGGTCACTGCGCTGCACAATCGTGCTAACCCCCTCGGCCACAGAGGCCCCGCACACACACATATGAAGGTTAATTATGATACAGATATTTTCAAGTATGTTCACCTTCATCTAAAACAAATCCGACATTGAGCTGTTTGAAGCGCTCATCCTTGACGAAGACAGCCATGCCTGTGTGACCTCCAATCTCCTCATCTGTTGAGCATATACCATTGTGCATATAAGCAAACTGTTGTGACAATGAAATGATGTAAACGGACAATCAAACATTCTATAAATGCAAGTTTCAAAATAATATCTGCGTAAAAATATCCTGTAGGCCATGTTCGGATTAATCGATAGAAAAAGATGTAATTTACAGTAAAAAAAAAATCAAATGCTACTCTTATTAATGTTTAAAAAATGAAATATGCATATATAAATATGTCTGAACTATGTCATCAAATGGGATGAACATCTGTAAAGACCCACAACATATACTTTAAAATGATGTCATCCACGGCTCATGGTTGTGACATGAGTTGTGTTATGAGTTGTGACACGAGTATGTTCCACACCATGTGTCTCTGATCTTAGACGCGTTCATATTCAACACTGCATGCAGTGGGAAAGTCCAAAGTATATTAATAAACATAATTTCATACTGAGCTTTTAAAAACGAGTGAATGACAACATTCTGACTCTTGCAATGTACATAGCCTTGAAATACATGTAGTAAATTAATGAGAAATTAAAATGCTTCATGAACCATATTTTAGCACATCTACATGTACAAGCAGTTCATAGTTGTTCAATGCTACTACCACCTGATGTACCCTTAGCATGGCTTAGCAAAGTGCCTTAAATTCAACCCCGTGAATGGCACAGTATTTTTTAATATGTCGAATTTTTACTTCAATCTGCTCAGAAAAACCATGTGAAACCTCAGATGTTTATCTTTATTTTCAAATGGTTGCATAAACACCGGTATATGTGATGACTTCTACCACAGTGAGGATATAGAACCGCTGAATGTACAAACCTGGTACAAAAGACAAGTGAATGGTTCTCAGCAATCTCTTTCCAGAATTCTTCAATCTCCGGATAGCCTCAATGTACCTGTTGTCACACACATGAGCATTCAGTTCTGGGAACACTTTAATTTGTATCATAACTCTTCCACTTCATGCAGAACCATAACAAAGTATAAGTAACAAAGAAGCTTTACTGTCTTATACACTCAACATCCTTTTTTGATGAAGTGTTAATTTTCCATTGAAACATACATGACAAATCATTTGCTGGAAACAACTTTCACAGGGTTCCCACCCCTAACTAAAAATCAACTTTAAGAACTTTAACCGACAATTCAGCCTCAAATTTGAATGACATTAAGCCTCAGTTTTTAGGGAATTAATACTACTTATGAATCATAACTGAGGCTTGTAACACAAGTGAAGTAAGAACGCACTGGGACAGGCCTTTGAAATCAGGGTTAGCAGTTAGTTTCAACCATTTATCTGTCATATCTATTCATAAAAAAAATAACATCATGTTGTTATAACCTACACTAAAATGATACAAGAACATCTATAAGATCTATTAAAAAATGCTTTGCATCTTAGAACAAGAAGGTTCAAAATATTTAATTAAAATTTTAGTATCAATAGGATGAAGATTCTGATCATGCCTCATACCAAAGAGGTTGAATATGCAGGGCTTTGTAGGCTATCTGGATAGGTGTTCTGATCATGTCTCATACCAATGAGGTTGAATATGCAGGGCTTTGTGGGGTATCTGGACAGGTGTTCTGATCATGTTTCATACCAATGAGGTTGAATATGCAGGGCTTTGTGGGGTATCTGGACAGGCGTTCTGATCATGTCTCATACCAATGAGGTTGAATATGCAGGGCTTTGTGGGTTATCTGGACAGGTGTTCTGATTTTGATTAAGTCTCTCTTTTTTTTCTTTTTTCACCACAAATTATTCTTACATGTAAGAAAAACCATTTTTGTGTTTGATCCAAATCATCATGCAAATAACATAATTAAGTACTTAATTGTATACATTAATTTCACATTCTTGAATTACAGTGATTAAATTTTTTAGGCTATGAGATTTGCCCCCCTACATATTGTTGTTCCACAAAAACAAGTCAAGAATCAAGGTAAACCTGCTGTGAATAATACTCACTGTATTCCTACACACTTCATATCCTGCAGAGGAATAAATAGTACATGATTATAAGCAGCTGGGTAATGATAATGTATGCAGTATACTTGACACGTACAGGATATGTGTGTTATCATACTGTCATGACACTGCAGGATAGAAGGCCTTTGACTGTCACCACATTTTAACATGTGCATACACATGTACATGTAGTGGGTTACTAAGTACAAAGGGCATCCGTGGGTGACGGGGTTAGCACCCCAGCATGGTGCAATGACCCAGGAGCCTCTCACCAATGCAGTCACTGTGAGTTCTAGTCCAGCTTATGCTGGCTTCCTCTCCAGCCGTACGTGGGAAGGTCTGCCATAAACCTGTGAATGGTTGTAAGCTTCCCCCAGACTCTGCCCGGTTTCCTCCAACCATATTGCTGGCTGCCATAGTATAAGTGAAATATTATTGAGTACAGTGTAAAACACAATCAAATAAATAAATTTAAATAGCAGAACCAAGTGTTCTTTGGGACTTCTTTGTCCTTAAATATACATCCTTTTTATTTTGTAATCTACTCATGTACATCAGATTCATTAAAAGTTTGTCAAAAAAAAACTGTTAGCCACAGCTACAAAATTCAGAATGAATAACTTGTATTCCACAAACCTGTTTAAGATATGGATGTCAAAATCTATAATGCTTCATGTTTGAACCAAAGAACCGAAGAGTGCATGCACATATGCAATTAAATAAACTATTAAGGGGTACTGGTAATAAAAAGCATTTACCAGATCATGTGTTCCAATGAGAACAGAAACCAGTGTGAGTGCTGCTTTTGTGCAACGGTGTAGCAGGTAAGAATTATTATCAACTTGATTTTGACATATCTTCACTGACAAATTAATGCTGAAAATTGTTTTTTTATATGTCCTCACTGAAATATTTATGATAAAAGTTGTTTTTTTTCCCCTTAAGAGGAAGTCTACTTTAAAGCCTTCAAACATTCTTTAAAAAGTTTTATCGTAAATGATTTATGATTGCATGGTAGTGGTAATAATCCCCCACATCATGACATGTCACAATGTTCCTGAAACCATTATTTTTTGCAGTGAAAAAATCACCTTACCTGCGATCCACGGGCATAGATATCTCCATTATCCATCTTATCTGCACTGAAGGGATCTACTTTCCAGTGTTCCTGGAAAACAAAACAACAATGGTTCCAAGTCTTCCTCAAGCAAACAATAATCACAGTCCTTCTAATAAAGCACTACCATATAACTTAAGAGTTCATTGTAATTAACTTCAAATTTCAAGAGACAGTGTTCACAAGCCTTTCATAAAATTTATCTTTAATGATTCCATTCCAACGACCTTGAAGAAATAGGTCAAGGTCACTGAAAACCAACAGGGTTCTTCCTCACGACAAAGTGTAAGTGGGGTTAAGTTTTGTGAACTTGGAATGAACTCTTTAGGAGGATTGTTAATGAGAAAATCCACTGAAGTACTATAATATCCTTGGCCAATCCTGGCCACATGGTGTGAAAATCAAACCAAGAGACTCCAACCCATTTGTTTAAATACTGTAAATGGCTTGCTATGGGTTTTCGAAATCCAATTTCTGCTCTCATACTCATTATCTTACCATGAAGACAGGCACAACATCTGTGTGAGAGTTGAGTAAGACACTGGGCAGGGACGGGCACTTTCCTGGCCAGCTGAGTACAAATACACGTCGACCTGTGCTCAGCTGAAATAAATAATCCATTAGAAATTTTACTATGATGCAGTTCCATTTCACTTTGAATTGAATGTGTCAAAATAATAGTAATATATCTACAGCACATCGTTCGTTTGCTTGAGATGAATTTACAACTAGTCAACTTCTAAAATCTGACAGTGGTACCCTTCATAACAATAAGCTCACACTCCAGTCATCCAGATAACTGACACTCCAGCTCATACCTAATCAGTGAGTCACTGTGAGTCACAGTAGATATACATGTACACCATTACCATGAAGAAGACACCATACAGCAACATGACACCTTAACATAAGTAGATCACATGAGATTTAAGGGTCTCTTATAAGGTACAATATGATGTGCATTCTTTACATAAAAATAAGGCATGCATATAAAATGTTATTACAAAGATTGAAACAGTGTTTCTGTGTTTCCTGACATGACTTGACATGTGCCCCGCCCCTTTGACCCCAGTGACCTTGGCATTGTTCAAGATTTCTGTACAAAATCTGCTAGTGGTGGCAGTGATGTAAAGAAAAGTGAACACATAGAGCTGTGCAATAAGAAACATGATACAATACTGGTACATGAATATTTAACCAATGAGCCATTTTTAACCCCTTCTTTGTAAAGTAGATGTTCTGTAGTTTGGGAAATACAGATCTCTCCCATTCAAAGTTACATATAACTGGCATCTGCCGATTTCTGTGAAGCTCTAGATGGGACTGGATCTACACCACAGATACATTGCAGATTTATTAAAGTCAACATGCATTTTCACCCAAAATTATTTACATGTGGGGTTTCTGACCTGAATAATCTGGTAAGAGAGGTCCAACTCTTCAGCCATCTTCGTCAAAAAGGCCAATGCTCCATCTAAGTTTACAAGATATTATTTTCAGCCATACCAATGACCATAAATACAGTCTGCAGGGAGATATACATGTAAATGATGCAAACGATGAGGCTAGATCTCCTGAAAGGTCATATTAAAAATTTGATAACAATGCATAACCTGAATGACCTGCAAAAGAAGACCATACTCTAATCTTAAGTTTTATTGGGATTTTGATAAACTAAATTAATTCTATTATTATTTATCTCTCAATGCTAATATTCTTAAAATCCTTACTAATCTTAGCCAAAAAGAAAAACAAGAGAGTTCCCAACTGACTTTGTAAGCACTCTGGGACCTGTCTCCCATTTTACCATAATTTCATTAGGTGTGAAGCATCGGTGAACAGCTTTGAAAACAGACATGATTTTTACCAGTTTTGGGGAATGGTGTTTGCTAATGACTTTTAAAATAAAATGAAAATAACTACTATTTTGAAAGCTTTTAAAGTGATTTATCAAGCATCAAAAATATGGAAAATGGTATCTTGCATTATTTTACTAAAGTTTTTCTGCTAATTTGTAATATAAAGGAAAAAGTTGTAGAGAATTGTTGACAAAAGTTCAGGTGAACTCAATATGTAATCCCTTAACAAATATATTCCTATTTATATGGTGGATATAAGGAATGAGGCAGTTGATTACCATGGCAACTGCTGAAAGGCATGACCTTCTGTATCTATGTACACTAAGTCAAAAACATACAAACTGTAGCAGAAAATGGGAAAACAGCAATCTGGCTACCATGACCACAGAATGGACAAATGTGATTTAGTGTGACACACAATTAAGAGAGACAGATTTCTTGTGCTTATACTAGCAGTAGCTTTAGTGGAAATTTCACTTTGTTGTAGAGTGCTGGGCCCAGTTTCACAAAGACGTACATGTGAAATAATCACCCATATAGGACAATGATATGGTAACAGTTCTTTTGGGAGAGTGGAAGGATTTAAGTGGGGAGCTGTATAACAGGAGTTGGTTTCCACTGCTTATACCAGCAGTAGCTAGTGGGAATTTCCTTTTGGGTAAGGTGGTAGATCGAGGGCTGCTCTTCGCCTGTGGAGAACTGAGTTCGAATCTTGGTGTGATCGTCCCACACGGTAAATCCTTTAACTGTTACAAATGTATTGTCAGTGACTGTGTACATGCATGTATCCACTAAAACTTTATCAGATAGGGCAATAATATAGAACATTTAGGACCTAACATGCGTTTATTTCAATCCATGCACATGCTAAACAAACGGAGCTGTAGCCCCAGACACTAATATAGTCAGAGAATCAGACAGGCAAAATATGATACCATACATCGATAGGATTCCATAATCCGAATGACAAAACAATATTTATCATAAAATGACGGCCAAAAGAAACTTTACAAAGAGTCTGAATCAATACATTTTGCCAAAGCAAAAAACTGGATGACTGAACTTTATATTGAAAAGACCAATGACTTTAGATATTGAAAGTCTTGAGTAAGAACGGACAAAGCAGCCCTCAAATCATTTTACAAGCGAACAAACAGAGCAGGGGTAGAAAAATAGCCATTCCATCTTGGTTAACAATGGCCAGAGTATACAAAAAGTTGATGATTTTTAAAATCAGTCATTATCAAACCCAATCAATATCGCATGTGGCCACCCCTTGCTTCCATGCATGAAAAAACTCTCCGACGCATAGAAAAAGTCAGTCGTCTGATGAGATGATGTGGGATTCGTTGCCATTCATTTTGGAGAGCAAATGCCAGTTCTTCTCGGTTGTCTGCAAGGTATGGCCGTTGTCTTATTCCACGACCCATGATATCCCAAAGGTGTTCCATGGGGGACATATCTGTGGAACGTACAGGCCACTGCAAGACGTTGACACCATTGATGTCCAGGAACTTCTGCACAACTTGAGTTGTATGGGGTCTGGTGATGTCATGCTGGTACAGGACACCAATTGGCTGCTGTTGAAGGAATGGCAGGACAACAGGATGTAGAATTTCATACACGTAATGTTGAGCTGTTAGGTTCCCGCTGATGATGACCAGTGGTGTCCGTTCCTCTCCACAAATTCCACCCCACACCATCATGCTGTCGCCATTAAATGGTACCACCTCCTGGACACACGATGCAGCTGTTCGTTTGCCTCTTCGACAGTAAACTTGCTGTCTGCCATCGGTTCGAAACAGGCAGAAGCGGCTTTCATCCATGAAAACAACACCTTGCCAATCACGTTGCTGCGTACAATTCAAGCCCATCACAACCTCTAGCGAGGATGTTCGGCTGTCAACAACTGCCCTCTGAATGGCCGATAGACCCTAATTCCCTGAGCCATGAGTCTCCTGGATACGATCTGCCGACTGTGACCTAAGGCATTGATTGACGATGACGTTACTGTCAGGAAGCGGTTCCTCAGGTGTAAGGTGCGCAGGTACCATCTTCTCTGGGCATAGTTACCCTAGGCCTGCCTGTCCTTAGCCTGTCTGATGTCTGCCCTGTCTGTCTGTAACGTTGCATCAAGTTTGACACCGATACACGAGAGCAGCCGAAGGTCCTTGCAATGTGGGTATGGGTGGCTCCCATGGATACCATACCCAGGCCTCTCTCGTGTTGTTCTGGAGTCAATAGAGGCATTACTTTAGTCAGTGCGCAAGTCCAGCACACTGTGTGCAACGTTTTTATACACTTATTACATGTACAGTTGTGGTCATCCCTGGGTCATGTGATTTTTCAACTTTTTTCGTTGTCTCAAAACAAGTTCGTGTGGGCGTATATGACGCTTGTCGCACATGGGAACATGCTTCGTACAATGTTTTCCTAGAATAATTTGGTAATAATTTGCTGAAAAGGCTGGTTAAATTTAAATCACGGAGTCGTAAAGTTTCTTTCGGTCGTCAGTTTATGTAATGAATGCTCTGTTATAGTAGGACAATGAGTTATCACATGGAAAGACACTTATATCATTTGTTTTTCCATGCACACAACACAAAGCTCTAAGAACCGATGTAAATCTATAGCCTAAGCATGAGGATGCGGAATGACTGATATCACTGACATCACCTGTCATTCAATCCAACTGTACAACACTGTAGACTACTTCAATTAAGTTAAACATTTGAAGTCTATTTTCAGGTAAATTTTAGAAATTGATGAAAATAGACCTCAGTGTTTAATTTAATTAAACACTCTAGGGTAGTATTTTATTCCATGGAAAGATACTTATATTATATTGAATGACACTAATTTATCATATACGGTAACCTGGACTCAGTGTGCTACTTCCGAGATTCATCCAATCGTAAAGGCGTGTGCGTCTTCATTTCAGGAACGCCCTAAGCGACTTGCCGAAAGTCGGAGGTATCAAACTGTGTTGTGCATTAAATTAAAAGCGGCCAAGATAGTACCATTCCTCACTAACCATAGTCCGGATTCGGCTGGACTGTTTTGATACGCAAATATTCCCTGAAGTTTGTGACTGCCTGATCTTCGCCCGCCATCCTGACTGCCGACTACACGAGTAGTACTGGGCAGCCTACATCCATGAGCAGCACGTCCAGTTCTCCTGGTGGATGTACTTCCGTTCCCCTCGTGGATGTAGGCTGACGAAAACTGTTGGACTACACAGCAACTACGCTCTCCAATCAAGGCCCAAGTCAAAGGTTGAACTTACAATCGAGTCGAGTAAACAACCCAGTCGCATTTCTTTGCAAATTTGCATCCTGATTGTTGTCAATACATTCAAGGAACACAGAACAGTATACAGCGTCTGAAGCAACGACTGTCAAAATGTTCATTGTGTGCACATAAATAACCCGTAGTGCCGTCCCCACATAAATGCACTTGTATGTGTTTTATGAACTGCGTTCGACGACGGCAGAGAAGTTTCCGACAGGTAAGGGAGATAACCGTGGTTTGACGATTTACACAGACTCGAGAGCAGCAACATGCTAGACTGGCGCAAAGAAGTGAGCAATTTAAGAGAGCATCTCCGCATTAAAACGGTTCACCAGAATGCGGATTATGGTTAGTGCAAGGAACACTGAACAGGACACACTTTCAATTTGAATGGCAATGCTAGAACCTAACTTTTTGAAACAATTGCTCTGAGGGCTAGTTGACTTGCCAGAAAATCCAGCAACTTTTCGATATATACATGTATGTATGCTGAAAAAGGCGTGCCCGTTCATATGGTAGGCCTACTGTGTTATCCACCTGGCCAATACCAGTGGTGCGTGTATGCGGCAATAAATAACATCATGTGTCTGGTTTCAGAAAAAAATTTACATGATAAACACAATAATTTATCCAATAAATACATAGCAAAAATATGCTTCAAACGTTTAAATTAGATGAGACAATTTTGCCAATACCATGTTTCTTTGTAAAATTGCTAAATGGTAACACTTCTGGAAATGATGAACATGTTTCTAAGAGGCTGACGACATCTGACATGAAGGTTTTACGCTGCTATCTTTGAAATGGTCTGGACAAAAGATCAGCAGAAAAATAATGTGTTTGGAGGGCATGCACTACCCAGGCTCAGAGAACATTAGCATACAAGCAAAACTAACTGATGTATGAAATTTGTGTGTAATCTTAACACAGCAAATGGGAAATGACTAGGCCCTATATACCTGCTTTTAAGTGTGCTTGCATTTCTTATATTAGTCGTGTAGCCATTATGGTCCTCCCTGCTCATGACCTGTGCAATCACAAATAGAATGGATGGAATGATTTACTGTGCCCAAAAAGGGCAGCCATCATGTACGTTTTCCTTGCCCACATATAAATGTATTTTCACTTGCATAGGGTAAGTGGACAAGAGGTAAAGAAATATACGTGGCCGATGACGAAAAAATTGTGCCGTTATTTTAAACCTCATCTACCTCCCCTTGTACTGTAACTGATCAGAGATGTTAGTGAATTTTAAATGTCAGACACCATATTGTGTTGTAATTATGCAGCCTACCATGTAACTTCATTTCTAAATTATAAAAAGTTTATAATACATTGTCGATTAAAAGGAAGATCATATTTGATTTACTACAACTATAATTCTCTTTCTATTTGTCATATTGTTTACATGTGACCCACGAGGGAAAGTTGCAATGTGGAAGCCTTTGTGCTCCCTCATTTGCCTGTTATCTTGTCGGGCGGATGGTTTAGACCAATGACAGATTTCCCCACATTAAATTCTCTAACTTGACATTTCTAGGAAATACAGGCTCTGGAGATTTATTCAGTAGTCAAATGCAACTCAGTTTGTATTTAGCTGACACAGCTCAAAAATTCTGAATTTCATTCGGCAATATGTCCCTTCAAATTTCAGCTCTGCATTGGTATCACAAAGTGACTGAGACCAACTTACTCATAATTGGCATGTACATGTACTGTCTGATCATCAGTTCTATATGGCCTATCACCAATGCAGTCGCTGTGAGTTCAAGTCCAGCTCATGCTGGCTATCTCTCTGGTTATACGTGGGAAGGTCTTCCAACAGCCTGGGGATGGTCGTGGGTTTTTTATATATGTAGTTGCTACAGGTAAGTAAGTTCAAATGTCATTTACGTTTACATTCAATAAACTTCATTTTTCCTGGGTAAGTGACTTGACAAGTTCACAAAGATAACAAATTTTCTCGTGTGGTTTTATCCAAAATTTTTACGACATGGATGCGGGACAAAATGTTCAAAGTATTATAGTTGACCTAATACACAGATATACATACCTGTCTCACCTGTAGATGTGACATAATACAGAGATAGGCATACCTTTGCAACATGTAAATGTGACCTAATACACAGATATGCACATCTGAGTCACATGTAGATGTGACCCAATACACAGATATGCACATCTGTGCCGCATGTTTATGTGACCTAATAAACAGATATGCACACCTGAGTCACATGTAGATGTGACCTAATACACAGACATCGCACGCCTGTGTCACATGTAGATGTGACCTATTACACAGATATGCACACCTGAGTCACATGTACATGTGACCTCATACACAGATATGCACACCTGTGTCACATGTAGATGTAACCTAATACACAGATATGCACACCTGTGTCACATGTAGATGTGATCTAATACACAGATATGCACACCTGTGTCACATGTAGATGGTATCTAATACACAGATATGCATATCTGTGTCACATGTAGATGTGACCTAATACACAGATATGCACATCTGAGTCACATGTACATGTGACCTAATACACAGATATGCATACCTGTGTCACATGTACATGTGACCTAATACACAGATATGCACATCTGAGTCACATGTAGATGTGACCTAATACACAGATATGAACACCTGTGTCACATGTAGATGTGACCTAATATGCACACCTGTGTCACATGTAGATGTGACCTAATACACAGATATGCACACCTGAGTCTCATGTAGATGTGATCTAATACACAGATATGCACACCTGTGTCACATGTAGATGTAACCTAATACACAGATATGCACACCTGTGTCACATGTAGATAACGCCTAATACACAGATATGCACACCTGTCACATGTAGATGTGACCTAATACACAGATATGCAAACCTGTGTCACATGTAAATATGACCTAAAACACAGATATGCACACCTGTGTCACATGTAGAAGTGACCTAATACACAGATAAGCACATCTGAGTCACATGTAGATGTGACCTGATACACAGATATGCGCACCTGTGTCACATGTAGATAACGCCTAATACACAGATATGCACACCTGTGTCACATGTAGATGTGACCTAATACACAGATATGCACACCTGTGTCACATGTAAATATGACCTAAAACACATGTAGATGTGACCTAATACACAGATATCCACACGTGTCACATGTAGATGTGACCTAATACACAGATATGCACACCTGTGTCACATGTAGATGTAACCTAATACACAGATCTGCACACCTGTGTCACATGTAGATGTAACCTAATACACAGATATGCACATCTGTGTCACATGTAGATGTGACCTAATACACAGATATGCACACCTGAGTCACATGTAGATGTGACCTAATACACAGATATGCACATCTGTGTCACATGTACATGTGACCTAATACACAGATATGCACATCTGTGTCACATGTAGATGTGACCTAATACACAGATATGCACACCTGTGTCACATGTAGATGTGACCTAATACACAGATATGCACACATGTGTCACATGTAGATGTGACCTGATACACAGATATGCACACCTGTGTCACATGTAGATGTAACCTAATACACAGATATGCACACCTGTGTCACATGTAGATGTGACATAATACACAGATATGCACACCTGTGTCACATGTAGATGTGACCTAATACACAGATATGCACACCTGTGTCACATGTAGAAGTGACCTAATACACAGATATGCACATCTGAGTCACATGTAGATGACACCTAATACACATATATACACACCTGTGTCACATGTAGATGTGACCTAATACACATATATGCACACCTGTGTCACATGTAGATGTGATATAACACACATATATGCACATCTGTGCCATGTAGATATGACCTAATACACATATAAGCACATCTGAGTCACATGTACATGTGACCTAATACACAGATATGCACACCTGAGTCACATGTACATGTGACCTAATACACAGATATGCACACCTGTGTCACATGCAGAGGTGACATAACATACAGATATGCACATCTGTGCCATGTAGATATGACCTAATACACAGATATGCATACCTGTGTCACATGTAGATGTGACCTAATACACAGATATGCATACCTGAGTCACATTTAGATGTGATCTAATACAGAGATATACTTACCTGTATTACATGTAGATGTTGATCGTGATAATCCTGGTTCACTTGAAGGCAAATTTTAAAAAAAGTCAAGAGAAGTGTCCCACAAGAAAAAGAGCAATAAAATTAAACTATGCTCTTTGCGGTCTCATTTTCTATATGATCCTGGGTGAATTCAGAAGTAAGTTGCATAGTTTTCATGTTGAAAAGATAGAAAATAAACTCAGCCATAGTGGACTAAAAGTAGTCCAGTTATCCTGTTATCTATATATGGGTAACAGTTTTAATTCTCCAAATCTGAATATTATAGAGAAAAATGAAACGGTGTGTGAATATGTTTTATAATACCCTGGTGTTTTAAGATCCTTTTTATCCTTAACAGTCGTTGATTAAAATTCCAGCCCAGCCTGTAACCTGCTGATCTCATCAAACTACACAGTATACTGCACAGAATCATCAGTTATACTAAGCTTTTGTATTCTATAGAATTCTTCAGTCGATGTTTTATACATGTATTCTGTTCTTGGATGTATAGCTCATATTATCATATTATTCCAGAAATAGAGATAAGCGGCATGAGAATGTAGTGTCAATTTTCTACATGTTCAAGGGTGGATAGACAATCACTCTCCATAAGGCTGTCAATACTGTTAAAATCAGAAGAAAGAGAACCAAATGAAACAATGGTCAGTAGTGTGCACAGACTAACCTTAGATAGATATGTCTGCCAGTTTTTTTCCCTTCCATTTATTAATTTATTTATTTATTTATTTATTCATTTGATTGGTGTTTTACGCCGTTCTCAAGAATATTTCACTTATACGACGGCGGCCAGCATTATGCTGGTAGGAAACCGAGCAGAGCCTAGGGTAAACCCACGACCATACGCAGGCTGCTGGCAGACCTTCCCATGTACGGCCGGAGAGGAAGCCAGCATGAGCTGGACTTGAACTCACAGCGACTGCATTTGTGAGAGGCTCCTGGGTCATTACGCTGTGCTAGCGCGCTAATCCATTTATTAACCTTGCCACCTTCTTTAGCCTACAAAAGCTGGGAGACCTGGGGAATGGTAATGGTGTAAATTTACCTGATGAGTTTGTTTAAAACAAAATCAAAATAAAAGTTCTTAAACCCTACTTTATATAGCTGTAATAGTTTTATTTTTGACTTGTGCGTTGGCAGGTGCAAATTCACTATAGCATCGACATTATGCAAAACGTAAATCTCGTCTTGCTTTCAGGATCTTCGATAAGTGATTTAATGTCAAATGTTAAAAGATATATTGTCAAAATGTGACCTGCCAACCAACATATAGAGCTGTTTGACCCAGCTGAAAAGCTAACCAATGAATTATAATCATGAGGTTTAATATTCCTCATAATGTATCCTGTACATCTTTATAAATTTCTTGAAGTCAAACTTACATCTAATTACCTTGGATAATTCTAAAGTTGAATGGGCCAGCATGTAGGTCTACCACCCTTTATGTGTCATCATGTCATGGCCAAGATGTTTGGTTAACATTTCAACTTCGTTATCATCCATGTCTAAGATCCACAATAATTAAAATTATGTGGGTTTAGTCTATACATAACAAATACCAAACACACAGAGAAGAAGGAAAATATTAGTGAAAAAGAACACACGCCTTACATGCGGGAACTGTTACTGTGAGCTATTGTGTCAAACTAAATGGTGGTGATATGTACATTTAACGAAACTGAACCCTCGACATCTGCTCTGTATACATTAACTGTGGGCTAACGGCTCAAACCTAATAGTGGCCATATAAATACTTAACAAGTAGTTAATGCAGATGTACTGACATCAAATACACTTATGGTATGAATGGTTTTTTGGTAATGTAATTGTATTCAGTGGTCATTGTAACATATTTCCTTATTTCAACATTATGGTGTCATGATATTTAAATTGCAAAATCGTAATAACGAAATGATAGCTAACTCAGTCAAATAAGACTTTTACATAGTTACTGATATATCAGTAAGTAATACCGTAAATCGCCCATAATTTCATGGAATTATTCACCAACTAATCTCCCCTCATACAGTAGGAAATCACAGGAACATATGCGTGATTTACTATAATTGCCTTTTTTTTTCTTTTTTTTTTTTGGCATGTAAACGTTTTAGAGTCTTCATTATGTACATATGAGTTTATAAACAATTTGATATACGTTTTGAGTCCATGGTATGGTCTCAGTTTAACATGCCAAACTGGCAAAAGCCCTCATCAGCTTTGGTTTAAAAATTATTGTACAAATAAGTACGGTAACGCAGCTTGTACGAAGGAATGGGGAAGCCGCATATTGTAATCCCGTAGGGGAGGTGCTAATGTGAAGCAGGACTTTTGCAAATTGTGTCCAAAGTTACTAACTAATAATCTAATCGACTAAAGTCGACGGCAAGTAATCGTACTTAATGTTAATTTTTGGGGGGCCATGGTAATATATTTACAACAGGGTACACCCGATTGTAATTTCTGATTATAAGACACGTAATTGTAGCTTACAATCCCTTCGTTCAAAATGGGTGTCAAATGTAAGTTAAGCTACGATCCTGATCTTAATGATTTACAATAAACTTAGGCTTACGATCTCTTTGTGCAAGCGGTTCCAGGCATTTATTGTCGTCATATTGCTTAGAACTTTGCATGGATTCCCATAGATGCACTTCATTTGCAATTAAGAATCCACCAGGGTATAGTCAAAGTCTGATACCACAAAGCAGTTGTTTTTGGTATCAAGGTTTTGATGCATGTTAAAGTGACTAAATTATTGGCATTCCATGTTCATAACATTAATGATGTGAATCAACATGTATTCTACTGTGACTATGTTTGATCATTTTGAAAATCATTCTTGTAGCTTCTTTTGTGTGAGTCGTGGCGATTCATGGATTACCGGCGATTCCAGGATTACCAGCGATTCCTGGATTCCCGCTTTAAATCGTCCTCTGGCCCCATTCGACATCACTGACCCTTTGCCACAGTGTTGTAGCTGGGATACACCTACATGTATAGAACAGCCCCAGGTTAAAATATACATGCATTTTTTGTGAATGTGAATAATGCATGCTCTGTTTCATACACACCAGCCTCTTTCCCTTTGACAAATTCAGTCTTAATAACAATAATAAACAATAATATATACTAGTAGTCATAGTAAAGACACAGCCTAGTGTAGGCCGTGGAGTTTTAGTGTAGGTAATGAATTGTTGCTTACTATTTTACTTAGGTCACAAATATTATATTCTAATGTTTTGCTGAAATATTTTGTCATCAATTGTCAATTCAGCATTATAATGTAGATATTACATATGAAACCAATGTACACAGAAGCAAAATATGTCTTCAACAAATTATGGGGAACATTCAAAACGTATGCGCTGTTCTATATATAATGTATGTGCAAGCTAGTGATATGAGTTGACCTAATATAAATTTTCACGACTGCAACACTATACCACCGGTTAGCACAAAAGCCTATATACTTTATAGAATATAAGCGTCAAGTCCGACATTCATATACCATTCGTAGTCCGTAAATGGCGTTCCAAGTCCATAATCGCAAGATCCATTTCCAAAACAACGTTTAACACTAACTCCCAAAGACAATGGTATGTAAGAAATAATAACTGCTTCAAATAGTCTCTGATTTTGATAACATTTTGTGTGCACATATGTTTTGTGGCAGATCTCAGATCAAGTTCAGAACCCAGCTTTGCTTCTTGCATAAATGTTTCATTTTTAGCATAATATATACATTCTCTAAATTTGCTTGCTTAACCCATTGTATAGGGTCCTGAAGTGTGAGACAGAGCTATTTCCTGCTGCCACCGACAGCCGGTACCTGAAAGAGGTCAGTAGGTTTATGTTTAGTTTATGTCAGAGAGCCATTGGTGCAGTTTTCTATCCGACAATGAGAACTACATGTCATAACGCTTAATGCTACACTCTGATAACTGAAAGGATAAACAGATGGATAAGGCTATGAGAATAAATCTTGCCCAGTCCTTGACCAATGAGGTCATGGGATCAAGTCCAGCCCTTGCCATTTTGCCTACGGCATGTACAGATTTAAGACCGCAGGTTTGTCAGGTACCTAAAAAAGGGTGGTGTTTTACAACAAGCAATCTGGTTAAGTCCACCAATAAACCTGACCACCATCATATAAGTGAAAAATTCTTCAGTGTGGCATTGATCAGTAATCAGATGATAATGAAGAAATAAATAAATAAATAAAGCATCTGCCTGGCTTGAGCTGGTGGCTGGGCTCCAGGTAGGGTCCTTCCTCAAACTTTAAAACTGAGGACATAGCACTCAATATCAGAAGAGGTGTCGTTTTTTTGTGTCATTATAATGTGATGGAGTGAGGTGTTGTGTCTGGTATCAATACACAGTGATGGGGCCAGGTGTCGTGTCTGGTGTCAGTATAGTATTCCAGTGCAGTAGGTCTCTAAGTATATTTGCAGTGTGAATTGCCTATAATAAAATTAACACCAAATTATTGTTAAAAGCCATGTTATACTGCAATCAAAACTGATGGCCAAAAGAAACTTTACAAAGAGTTCAGATCATTTTATTTTGCCAAAGCAAAAAACTGGATGACTGAACTTTAATATATTGAAAAGACCAATGACTTTAGATATTGAAAGTCTTGAGTAAGAACGGACACAGCAGCCCTCAAATCATTTTACAAGTGAACAAACGGAGCAGAGGTAGAGAAATAGTCATTCCATCTTGGTTAACAATGGGCAGAGTATACAAAAAGTTGATTATTTTTAAAATCAGTCAGTGTCAAAACCAATTAATATCGCGTGTGGTCACCACTTAATTCAATACATGCAAAAACTCTCCAACGCATAGAAAAAGTCAGTCGTCTGATGAGATGACGTGCAGAGCGAACGCCAGTTTTTGTTGGTTGGCTGCAAGGTATGGCCGTTGTCTTATTCCACGACCCATGATATCCCAAAGGTGTTCTATGGGGGACATATCTGGGGAACGTGCAGGCCATTGCAAGACGTTGACGTCGTTGGCGTCCAGGAAGTTTTGCACAACTCGAGCTGTTTGGGATCTGGAGTTGTTATTCTGGTACAGGACACCACGTGGCTGCTGTTGAAGGAATGGCAGGACAACAGGATGTAGAATTTCATCCACGTAGCGTTGAGCTGTTAGGTTCCCGTAGATGATGACCAGTGGTGTCCGTTTCTCTCCACAAATCCCATCCCACACCATCATGCTGCCGCCACCAAACGGTACCACCTCCTGGATGTATGATGCAACTGTTCGTTCGCCTCTTCGACAGTAAACTCGCTGTCTGCCATCGGCTCGGAACAGGCAGAAGCGGCTTTCATCTGTGAAAACAACGCGTGGTCAATCACGTCGCTGCAAACGGCGTACAATTCGAGCCCATAGCAACCTCTTGCGACGATGTTCGGCTGTCAACTGTCCACTGAATCGTCGATAAACCCTAATTCCGTGAGCCATGAGTCTCCTGGACACGGTCTGCCGACTGACCCGGTGATCTACGGCATTGATTGACGATGACGTCACTGTCAGGAAGCGGTTCCTCAGGTGTAAGGTGCGCAGGTACCGGTCTTCTCTGGGCGTAGTTACCATAGGCCTGCCTGTTCTTGGCCTGTTGGATGTCTGCCCTGTCTGTCTGTAACGTTGCATCAAGTTTGACACCGATACACGAGAGCAGCCGAAGGTCCTTGCAATGTGGGTATGGGTGGCTCCCATGGATACCATACCCAGGGCCCTCTAGCGCTGTTCTGGAGTCAATCGAGGCATTACTTTGGGGGTTTTTAGTCAGCGTGCAAGTCCAGCACACTGTGTGTAACGTTTTTATTACATGTGCGGCCATCCATGGGTCACGTGATTTTTCAACTTTTTTCGTTGTCTCAAAACAAATTCGTGTCGGCGTATATGACGCTTGTCGCACATGGGAATATGCTTGTTTTCCTAGAATAATTTGGTATTAATTTGCTGAAAAGGCTGGTTAGACTTATCTAACAGAGTCGTAAAGTTTCTTTTGGCCGTCAGTTTATACATAATCAGTCAGTCATTCCATACATATGTTTCAGATTGGCCTTCAAGCTATTGGTTTCTCTCCAATGATCAACACGCTCATTCTCCGGCACGATCGTAATGAGTTTCTGACTGAGAAGGGCTTCCTCAAAAGGGATAGAAGTTTATGAACATCCGATTACATCCTGGCCAATGTGCTATTCCTACAAATAAAAAAGTAATTGGTTCGTTTTAAAGCACCTGTCTCTTACAGGCTTGACAGTGGCTTGAAGAGAAGAGACTTATCAGGTAATCCTGGTTTATTACAATAAACCTGACCACCAACGTAAATATAAAATTCTTCGGAAGGACATTGAGGCCATTGAAATCAGTATAAAGTAAACAATTCATTTTCTTAGTATCCAACTCATGGTTTTATACACTGGTTATATATATCCACGCATACATACATTTAGTAGCATATAACTAAAAGAAGTTAACATTACAGAGTGTAAATCATTTTGGTCATTTATTCTAGAATTATATTGGAATTTATTTATTTATTTGATTGGTACGCCGTACTCAAGAATATTTCACTTATACGACGGCTCCCAGCATTATAGTGGGACGAAACCGGGCAGAGCCCGGAGAGAACCAAGAATTTTAAATTTTGTGTTCGTTGGCATACTTGTGACCACCAAATCTTTCGTAATGATTTAACACAAACAAAAACGGTTATGGCATATATGGTACTAATTAGAATGGTATATTGTTAGCGTAAGTGAGTGTACATTATTAAATAAAAATGCCGACATAAGTATACATCGCATGTAGATGTGAAAATAAGAGTTAAAAATTTAATACACCAACCTAATATACCAATACATAGATGTTCTATGGAAATGTTTTTCACCCTTTGGGATGCGGCCTGATGAGTATCCAGGTATGTACTACCTTTAGCTATGCTCTCTGTAGTTTAAAATTACGTTAACACAGAAGTCGTTTTATGTTATTAAATAAACTAAAGGAATCCGCATGCTTTTAAAACCTTTCATTATATCTTGCATTGAATAGCCTAAAATCGAATATTTGTCATGTAGAAATCAGATGGCATACATGTAAATGTCGGTAATATTTGCAATAAATGTCCGTAAAAGGAACAATAGATCAAGCTGTATGTTCATATTTCTTGGATCCACTGATTCATTTCAGGTAATAGAGAATAAAGTTAATTCCGGAGAAAGTCAAGTCTGTTGTGGATCCAAAAGGCTGTGGGAAACCCTCCAAACCACTGAGTTATACACCAAAGCATTGGCCCTCCAGAGATGCCGGAAAAAAATCAAGAAAGTTCCAGAAATCCGAACTAGACCTTAGTTTTTTCAACATATCAAAAAAACTGGAAGGCGCTATTGTTAATAGAGGCCTTGGTAATTAGACGATATTCCCCCAGTCTAAATCACGACCACAATGAAAGCATTGACTTTCTGTAGAGTTTCCTCTATTCTCTGCTGTGTTTATCTGTTGATGTCTTTATTTATGGACCACTTTCTGTTCATTTGTCTTCGATCATTATATAAGGCAATGTCTATATTATATGGACTGTTTCATTAAAATGTCTCACTGAAGGTGCATTATAAGCAGAGAACGAAATATTGTCAACGATATGGCTGAAAAGTTGACTTTGTGGCATTAAGCCATAATCATTCATTCATTCTTCTGAGAAAACGATACAACCAAAGATGAATTTATAATATCATTTCTGCAAATGTAATCATTTGACGTTAGTCTACAGAAACGTATTGATTAAAATATTGAATGCTGAATGTGGTGCATTGAATTATGTGTTGACGAAGGTACATGTGCCTACATGAACAGAATAACAAAATTTGGAGTTCTTCGCTTTGGTAATTCCACCCATAAACCTGACTGTGCCATATAAGTGAAATAATCCTTGAAGACGATATTGTCATGGCTACCAGATTGCCAATTTCCCTATGTACACTATATAAATAAATATGATTTGGTGTCCGGGATATAAACTCCCAACCGTTTTCCGCCTAGAGTTTTAATTTTTGGTAGATACATACATATATAGACACAGATGACAATGTGTCGCGACTCACATTTGTTCATTTTCGAGGTTATCATGGTAACCGATAAGCTGTTTTCCTTATATATACTATATAAATAGAAATAATTTCGTAACCATGGTAGCCGCATACCTACCATTAACACCCATGAAGATTACCCTCAGGTTTTATACTCACCACAATGCTACTGGCATTCTTTATGCATTTCAAAAAAATGCATTTTTGGGCATATGTTGTGTTCACCTGAACTCTTGTTATAAAATGTAATCAGAAATACACAATATTCCATTTTATCAAATACAAACTAGACTGATTTAATTGGCATTTATGTATGCGCGCAAAGGACGCTATATGTTAAAGTTAACTTGAATAGTTTTGTATTGGATGCTAAATGAAAAATGTTGGCTGTGTGGATCAAATTATCCCGTGAATGGAAAGTTCATCCACAGCATGGGGTAAGTTGATCCGCCTCATAAAAAGCAAGTATCCTTTATCTATTATTAAATAAGACGTTTTATTTCAGCATTGTTACATTATTTTTACTAAATTGCAAGTATTTCTGTTGGTTCTTTGTAATGTAAAGTTTTCAATGTTGTCAAAATGACAGGTAAACAATAATTAAAAAGGAAATAGGTATACCTCCGTGGCTGAGATGGTAAGCGCGCCAGGACGGCGCAACGACTCAGAGGCCTCTCACCGATGCGGTCGATGTGAGTTCAAATCCAGCTCATGCATGCTTCGCCTCCCGTCGTATGTGGGAAGATTTTTCAGTAATGGTCGTCGGTTTCCCGATCACCGCTATAATAACATCAGAGGCAACAAATCCTTCTTCAATTCCACTACATGCAAGGGTTACCATTCATAGTATGTTTCTATGTTCACTGAGTGCTTGAATTGCTCATTAATAACATCTATGTGAAATTCGGGGAAACCATAATTATATCAACAGTGTACAGGTATTTCGATGGGTACAAATCCCGCCAATGTTTTTGTAATCGCTGGGTTTAAAGAAACCTCCAGATGGTGCATCTTATCTGGACCTATATATATCTGGTTTCCTCTCTCGCAAATTTTACAAGGGCATATTTTCAATTTTGACATTGTAAATTATCCTTATTTGGACAGGAACATACGTATTAAGGGTCCTTTATATGGCGTGTACATATCTCGCCTTTTAGCATTTGTTAGATCCTGCGTTTCCTGTGACGATTTCACTCAACGTCACCAGTAAGTACTGTTAAAAGGTGTCAAGGTTATTCCATCAAAAGCTTTACTCCAAGTTTCTTAAATTGTACAATGAGTATCATAAGTAAGTAAATATGGACAGAGCGTGCAGAATCTCGGGCTCTCTGCTTCATGTTACCCCATCCTGTACGGCTCATCATACCCGACCTTGTTCCTCTTCTGCTTCCGTAAGTTCCATTCAGAATGCCGATGCGCTCTTAAATAAATTCCTTACTGAATATCTAAAACATCATGTTATTGCGCAGAATTTTTAGTAAGTTAAAAACAGTAGACAGTAGATATTGGGAGCACAAAAAAAATAGCTGAATCGTCTGATTGTGCAGTCTAGCAGATTGCATGTCTTCGTCGGGAATTCACCATAAGACACAGCCATAAATATGACGACCGCAGACAAAACCATAGAAAAAACGTTAAATCTGATGATTAACGATGTTAGTCATTAGCTCAGGGTTAGTGGAATCGTTTTACCATATACAGGCATAGCAAGTATAAAGTCAAGGGTATCTCTGGTCAACTCCAGACTCGAGTAAGTCCCTAGTGTGTCAAGGTAATTCCACCAAACGCCTTCACTCCAAGTTTCTAAAGTTTTACAGTAAGCATAACTCTTTTCTAAGTAAATATGCACAGAGCGTCCAGAATCTCTGGCGCTCTGCTTCATAACTCTGTTTAATTCGGGTTAACCCGAGGCTAAAGCCGTATGTTTATCGTGCTGATTTAGGTCACCACCTTGGAGGTATGAACAGATGCAATCCAAGCGCAACTGAGATATACATTTTCTTGTACATGGTACATGAATACTGATTTCATTCATTCGCCTAGAATATACCTTGTGTCTTTCTAACATCACTGCAAACTGTTGACCGCCTCACTTTGCATGATTTCGTACTTTATTACTTTATGACCATTTTGGTGGTTTGTGTTATACGTCGTTTTTGGAAACTGGCCTTGCGATTACTGACCTGGAACGGTCCGTATTGGTTGGCAGGTGGTATGCGAATGTCTGTTTCGACGCATTGATTCTCGCTTCATCGCTAGATGTCCCCGTCACTTATAGTGAAGTGTAGTACATGATCTCCTGAGGGTCTTAACCTGGTCTCTGTGCATGTATATAACTGAAAGATACAGTCTACAATGCCGGGCTCTCAGGAACAGAGCAAGTACTGGTCGGCCTGGTGTCAATATAATGTGACTTGGTAGAGCGTCGTGTCTGGTGTCCTCCGCATGGCCTATTATTGAGGCCAGGGCTGTATGTCGTCATTGAGTACGGTCTGTTGTTACAAGGAGACATCGTTTATATGACCGAAATAATGTAGAAGGCTACGTTAAGTTCCAGTCAGTCAATGAATGAAGCAAACATGTTGAAGATTGCATGCTTATGTCATGACGTATACAAGATGCATCGTTTTGTGTTGGTTTTGAAAGGAAAGCCTTGAACTAAAATCCAAATGCTATTTGCTTTATAAGGTAGTTGTGGAGAACGCCATGCAGAAGAACTCAACTGATTTTCAGTGACCTTGAAAATACTTTGTCCAAGGTGAACCGGTCCGTTACAGAAAATGGCATGTAGTACTTGTAAACATGATAATCAGATATCGTTTGAAGGCATGGAAAAGTTAATGAAACCTGTGGTACATACACCTTATATGTGAGGGAAAAACCCTATTGATTTTCTGTGACTTTGACCTGTTTTTCAGGTCATTGGGGTTATTTTATTTTAAAATGGATGTAAACATGTTGTACCTTAAACAATTAAAGCCAAATCTGCCATTTCATTGTCACACGTGCCTCTTTCCCCGGAAAAGAACTCTTTTGATTATTTTTTACCTTGATCAATCTTGAACGAGGTTGCTAAGTGAAATGTCACGTGCAGTGCCGCTATAAAGTTAAATGGCATGTAGTGCATGTAAACATATCTTTCGAAAGCACAGAACAAAAATAATGAAAGTTACATATTCTTCATATATGGGAGTAGTACTTTTTTCATCGTTAATGACCCTTACCTTTTTTTAAGGTCATATGTTATGGTAAATGATTGTAATGACTTCTACAGTTGTGACTTCTACAGTTGAAGTCAAGGCTGCAGATTTCATGTCATATGCGTCTATCCTTAAAAACTTATTTTAGGCTTAATGCTTTAAGGATCATATCTGAAGGCTTTTGCACGTATTAAAACAGCAAATAGTTCATTCGTTCAATATGCTCAAGGCCGACGGTTTTTAAGTGCATGACACGGTATTTTAGTTTTACTTTTATGTTCGAATTGTCTCGGTATCATCCGGTAGTATAATAATCTGAATACATTGAAAATCGCCTGCCGATGATGCTACAGCATATACAAGTTGCTCCAATTTCTGTAGGTTTTGATCGGAAAGCCTGGGACTAACATTCAAGTGTTTTATACGGTGCAGTTTCCTGGTTATACAACATGTCGTACGATTACACAGGAAGTTTTGAGTCCCATTGTGTTGCTCATGTGGGTGCATTGTGAAAGTAAGGGTTTTAAACTGTTAGTCCGGGGATCTCTACACACTGGCTTCATTTTCGCTAAAGGGTGAGTGTCTATATTTCTTTTTTCACATAGTTGAATCAAACAAATTTGATCGTTCTGTTTTGAATACATGGTAATTAAAGGATTTAACACAACAAAGATTCAGTTACACTGTAATAATGCAAATCCAATGAAAAAAACATTTCACATAAATACTTCCCACAATTAATCGGTATAAATTCAATTTGTTAGTGCATTGATTAACATTTGCGTTTTTCTTTTATTGTTTCTGAACCCCCAAATACTAGATTTCTGTAACGTTACTAGCATGGTAAATGCTTTTATCGACAAGCATGAATGGGAACTTACCTTGAGCTCATTACATACATGTATATACCTAACTGCCATATTGACCACGGCTTACATGGTCTCTCAAAGATGTTTTTGATGTGAAGCATTTTTTTTTTTAATTTGAAATTTCATCACAAAATGCTCTCTAACAGAAAAAAGCCTGTCTTGTTTAGTAAGTTTTCAGGAAAGTTAAAATGTATCCTAAACTATATATTTTGGAAATGGCATTTAAGCCCAATTTTGGGTATATGGTATTCTTTTCGGTACCTTGTATTTACGAACTTAGCTAGTTACAAACTGTAGTCTGTAGGGTCCCCACCTCAGATCGGTTTATGATGCCCCTGTGTTCATTCCATTTTCTTTCGGCATTGCTCATTGCTTTGGACATATTTGCTTCGGAACACCATGTTTTTCTTTTTAAATATCGACAGGTTATTGTCAGTCTAATGTCGAACAGTTATTAATAATGCAGACCTCAATATTATTAATAATCGTAATTATTAGGATGTCAAATTCCATGAATATGTCAGTGTCAGTCCGTCTGTATATACATTTATAAATCCTCCGATTATGGATGAACCAAAAATCTTCGTTATTCAATTAGTCATTCGTCTATAATTTTTTCTCCGATTAGCAGGTGAGGCGTGATTTGGTCCAGTTCTGGTATCCAGTCGAATTGACTTTCAAATGTCGGCAAGCAATAGCACGACCGAAGATGTGGCTTGGAACGACTCAGACCGCTTACTACGCCAGCTTAATGATGACAAAGCTCGTCTCTACATCCCTGTCGTTCTCTACATCCTCATCCTTCTTGTAACCGGCGTCATCGGCAACAGTCTCGTGCTCTACGTCTATCTAAAACGATTTAAGAGAACTTCTTCGAACTATTTCATCTTATCCATGGCCATGTTCGACATGGTGGTATGTTGTATCGGTATGCCCACTGAAATCTACGACCTCCGCTATCCCTACATGTTTTACAACAATGCCGCTTGCAAAATCTTACGCTACACGGAGTCAGTGCCGATTATAGGATCAGCCCTAATTTTGGTTGCCGTAGCGTTTGATCGATACTTCAAGATTTGCAGACCATTGCGTAACACACCATTGCGCTACATCAAGAAAATCTGCATTGCCATAGCAATCTTCGCCGTTCTAACAACGATTCCTACCATATTCGTTTTTGGATTGAAAGATGTTGAAACAAACTATACAGACGTTGTAGGCAAAGACTGTAGTACCCTGAAAAAGAACGGAAAGAGCACTCTGTTGTCTTTTGTTTGGTATGGTTATCTGTCAGTGGTGTTTGTGCTTTGTACGTGTACCATGATCGGACTTTACATAAGAATCTGGCTCGAAATTAAACATCGTCAGAGACAAGCGTTAGGAAGACAAGTCAGTAAAATATCCACGGAAGACAGCGGCTTACCCGAGTCACCGACAGCCCTGTCTCCCACGCAAAAGCCTGCGTCTGATTCCAAGATCGAGCGGAAACAAAATTTTCGCGTCAAATATTTGCCGAGTGTAAGCATTAGCAGTGAACCGGACTCCGGCGGATTGCGCACAGGGGAGGCCAGAGCCAACACACTGGGAAGGCTGGGAAGCAACACAAGTGACGGAATGGACCCCGAAAAGAAATCTCTACGGCAGATAGGAGAAAACGTGATGACTAAGATCCGTGCCAGTAAAACCACAGTGATCCTGTTCGTCGTTACTTTGGCTTTCATTTTGTCGTACCTGCCCACATTGATCGTGACGGTGATCCGTAGTAAGGACACCAGACAACGCTCGGACACTGTCGACTTCTTGATGAAACTGTTTTCGAAGTCTTACTTCATAAACAATTCCATCAACCCGATCATCTACAGCTTCTTGAACATCAACTTCCGGATGGAATGTGCCAAGGCTTTGGCGAGACTTTCCTCCTGCTGCTTCTGTTGTTGTCGTTCTAATTCCAGAAGTGTCCAGTTCTCTAAAAAAGGCTGACCTTTTATCAAGGACATTTGATGTCTAAACGGCATAACATATTTTTACAATTGATTGTAGCTACGAACTCTTCGTGCAGGTGGGCCCTGAGGTATAACTCGATGGCTGCGTTACATTGTTTACTCAACAGTTTGTAAACTGGCAAGTTATATCTGATTATTATGGTGGGAGAAAACCGAGCAGAGCCCGGCGGAAACCCACGACCATCCACAGACTGCTGACAGACCTTCCCACTTACGGCCGGAGAGTAAGCCAGCCTGAGCTTGGTTTGAACTCACAGCGACGTCATTGGTGAGAGGCTTCTGGGTCACCGGAACATATTGGATTTTCATGAAACTTTACAGACATTTTGGGGCATGATATGTAGATGTACACTTTCCTTTTCGATAGAATTTTTTTTGAAAAGCCTTATTAAGCTGTGAGTAAGTTTTCCTCAAACTTTGCAGATTTTTCGGATATGACATGTAGATGTGCTTTTCTGGTAGCACATTCTTAATTTTTTCCAAGCTATCTCCGCCCTAAAATGGAAACTGGAGTTTCCTGAAACTTTGCAGATGTATGAAGGTTTGATGTGCACGTGCCTTTTCGTTAGCATTTCATGAACAGTTGTCGTCGTTTAAAGATGGATCTGCAGTTGGCATGGTGACCACCTCGAGATGTGCGCCTGCGATATTTTGGATTGCAGTGCACCAGTAGGTTTTAAATCGTTATTGAAGGGTCATAATTTCCATACCGTGGGGATCTTTAGACGCTAGTAGATAATATACACAGAAATGAATTTTAAACCCATAATTACTGATGCGAATGAAATATTTCCTAGTTTTGCGAACACCAAAGACGGCTTGAACAGACTGTGTTCTATTAATTAACAGATTGCTTCTATTAATTCGTCTTATGCTTTGTTTTTCCTGAAATAAAATTTCCCTAAAAAATGTCGCGTTAGTTTTACTTAATTCTGAACAGTTCGTGAGAGAGATCTAATGAGAACTATAGTGAATTTTCTCTGTTTGGCGAAGTGAACTGGTTTCGTTTTGATCCTCTGATACACAGTGATGTATTGGGGTATAACCAAAGTTCAGATCGCTTTCCGCTTTAATGACAACAGTATAACTGAAGGAGTCTACCAGTATCCTGCCGTGTCAGTTGGTAACTTATCCCGACTTCCTAATTGAGATTTTTGAGGCTTGTATAACTTCGCTTTCTTGATTGATTTATTCCACCAAATTATAAAAATTCAGGTGTGTTAGAATAGAAATAACGGTTTGACTTTGGAGAAACATTTCGGAGATACACGAATACAAGCTGTCACAAACTGTGCATGGACACATCCGTTTTTTCAGTGAAAAATATTTCACCACAACACTCTAACCCATTTATTTAAATTTTACTTGGGTTTGATCCTTGCGAAGCGCTATTCTTTCTGCCTTTAAGACTAGGAACTCTGTGTATTAGAACAGGTCTGCTTCTTTAAAAGCTTTTCTCATCATAATATGGCTGCAATATTGCCGAAGTGGCGTGATGTAAAACAATGTTTTGCTAAATTTCTCACTGAGGCTAGTTCTTGCGCCCGATAACACCTGCTTCCACTTCGAACGAGGATTCGGCTTTTCTTGGACTGGTCAACCCTTTGTACGAATCAGAATTGTATTGCCACAAATGAGAGAAAAAGCCGATATGACGGCTAAAAACACTGAAGCAAGACATCGATTGGGCCAGTAGTGGACGGACAGAGAATATCTGTTCCTTCTAATCATCATCTAGTAACGGACAAGTTAGTATGACAGACCGGGGTAAGATGAGCCACTTTTTACAAAATGTAATCAGAAATACACAATATTCCATTTTATCAAATACAAACTATGTTGATTTAAGTGGCATTTATCAATGCATGCATAGGACATTACATGTTGAGTTAACTCGAATAGTTCTGTTTTAGATGCAAAATAAAAAATGTTGGCTTTGTGGATCAACTTATCCCGTGAATGGGGTGAGTTAATTGATCCATACCGTGGGGTAAGTTGAGTCACCACATAAAGAAGCAAGTATTTACATCTGTCATTTTAAATAACTGACCTATATCTCATTCCTGCTTTCATATGTTTTTCTTCCTAACAAGCAAAAGGAGCTCCTTTTATGATCAAGCCTGGATAGTATAAATGTTATCACTTATGAAACAGGCTTCCTGTTGACAAAGAAAACCATGTCATTCGCTCAGTTGCTTACCACAGAACACACTTCCATAAGCACCTTTTCACTTTGCTTATCTTACGCTATCTTACGGATGGTCGTGGGTTTCCCCCGGGCACTGCCCGGTTTCCTCCCACAATAATGCTGGCCGCCGTCGTATAAGTGAAATATTCTTGAGTACAGCGTAAAACACCAATCAAATAAATAAATAAATACTAACTAGAGGTGATCTGAAATCAAACCTATTCAGTCTTAACTCAAGGAATAACTATCTACGATATTTGTAGGCCTAGGTGACTGACAACATGTTAAATGTGTGGCTGTCGAAGATAAAAATGAAGTATGAACATGTTTGACAAATAACTGAGATATCAACATCATATGTCAACAATAGTCCACATGGGGCAAGTTGGTCCATGGCTCATCTTACCGTACCCGAGCTAGCCGCACAACTACTTTTTTCTTGGGAGCTACAAAACTAGTAATGGTAAAACTGATTTTACATCACAAACCAAATGATTAAAGTATAAGGTTTTATTTGTGAAATTAGCTCCAGGTTAACTCTCATTTTTTGGTTTACCAGCTGAACATATTCCTCTTTCAACAGTATTCACTGTTTATCGCAAAAATTGATTTTGTTGTTTATCTTCCATGATGTTGACAGATTTCACTATGTAACTAGATAAAACAAGGTCATCACATGTTTTTGACTAAATATATATGGTGCTTTTGTTCTACATTGCACATCCTGGTACATTTTAAAGTGGGTAGCTCACATTACCCCTTAACTCAACTTACCCATATCCCATATCCTATATCCCATATGGGATGCAGAGGCAAATATGACATATATATATAATTTTTACAATGGATATATATATATATATATATATATATATATATATATATATATATATATATATATATATATATATAATTTTTATATATAGCTCTCTTCAGCACAACGTGATATGCGTTTTACAAACACTACATTAAGCGCATTTAGCATGTTGAGGCATACCTTCACTGTAAGTTGTAATTAAAATTAGGCTTGGTGCATGCTTCGTTAAATGGGCCCCTGAACTTAAATGTTATTCTAAAGATAGACACATAAATGGTTAATCCACGACACATGCTTTTTACGACTCTAATTTATTGTATTTTTTTTCTTCCTTACTGTACTTATACAATATTTAGTGCAATAACCAACCAAAAAGACGTCAGTGTGGCGGATCCTATCTTCATCAAAACATTTATGACTTTCCAACAAGCAGTTAGCGAGTTGTGTATCTTTTATAATTTGATGTGGTCATGACGCCGCGGTTAAGGTCTGTGTATTTCAGTTGCTACACACACGGCGTGAGAATGTGAGACTTAAAAGCGCTTTGTGGGTTGTCTGAGATCTAATGCAGTAATATATGTGGCTTAATCAGAAGGGAAAACTAAGCATGAAGGGAAAATAGGACTTACATACAAATGCTTTTATCCAAAGCCTGATATGTAATGCAGTCACATCTTAACCAAAAGAGAAAGCAAAGTCAAAGGGAAAGTAGTAGTTACAGTTAAGTAGCTATAGATTAACCAAAAAGTAAACGAAATCAAAAGGGAAAGTAAGAACTCCAGAGGCTTGTGTCCAAAGTTTGAGAGCTAATGCAGTTATAGCTTAACCAAAATTGGAACAAATGCAAAAGAAAAAACGTATGAATGAGTGAGTGGGTGAATGCTCAGGGCTTAACGTCGCACTTTAACAATTTTTCAGTCATATGACGACGAAGGAATCCTTAGAGTGCATGTAATGTGCCTCCTTGTTGCAGGACATTTTCCCACCGCTCTTTTATTAATGGTAATATTAAAACCTTTCTGATGGTAGTGTATTAAATCCCACGAAATATGAGTAAAATTGTTGGCAAAGGCCTCAAAGACTCACACCTCAAACCCCCAACCCCAAACCCCCACCCCATCCAGACCCCCATCAGGAATTTGCCCTGGACACGACCCGGGATCTGCCGCCCCTTAGCCTCGGCTATTTGGGATTCAGACTTCTGTGGTTCTATCTGGGTTCACAGATCTGTCCACGACATCCAAAGCAGTGGACCCTATATAACAAAAACTTTTTTCGCATGTTTCTTCCCTGTGTCAACAAGGTAAATAATTTAAGTTTCGAGGTTGTGAACTAAATAACTGGCCAAGGGTACATGTATAATGGCCTCAACCATGCAGTTTTAATTGACTGGTTTCCACCATCCATAAGGCAGACCACTGCCACAAGTATGTGGAAAAGGGGACGCTACCCAGAAATCAGCTGGAGAGTCTATACCCAAGATTTTTGACCCCAAAAAATCCATATGCACTAATCCAATTAAATTTTCTGTATTTACCCAGAATAGCACAAATCATTGTCTTTCAGCGAATATCAGACTTACTTGTACTCATTATAGTGTTAAAATGATTCTAAAGTTTGACAATTCTAAAGTAATCAGCTTTATAAATTGTAGGAACCCTATTAACCGTGTTGAATGGTAACACGTGCACAGTCGAGGCTGATATTTTGTGAAAATTCATTATTTGGGCCAATCTAACATGACGGCGAAAATTGATTGGGTTTGCGCTGATCAGTTGTTTGCCAAAAATATCCGGTATGGCCTGTTTAATTAAGTAAACAAAGATACCACAATGGCAACATTTCAGGCTTATGACGTCATCAGAATCAAGTGCCCGTGTATTGTGTATAGGATACTGGGCTTCCTGTTGATACAGTGGACCCAGGAAGTGTGTTTTCGTCACTCTCGCAGCTGACGAGCTAGGTCAAGTGGCCTGACTACTGGATTGTATGCGTCATGATAGACATATAATACTGATAAGTCTTACTGTACAGCAAATATAACATGGATATAACTAAACATACAGTATGACCGTGCAGCTGATTCATACTCATACCCATATTTCATACCCATACAAGTACCTCGACGCAATGTGACCGCCATTGATCTGCGACTACAAGATCGCCAGTGATCTTTCCGTGAACAAGCTCCAACTGTGTGTCACGTGGGTTTGGAATAGTGGGAAAAAATACTCAGTATTTTTCAGCAAAACTCTACATGTCGTGAGGTATTGAGTGTGGACATAAGAAAAGGTAAGCTTTAGTATTCCATTTAGCCCTGTGAATAGAACTCCATCTCGGAAATGTCATAAAATCAACTCGAAGGCCTATGCAGGAAGTGGCGTCGTTACAGAAGCCCTAACGGTTCGTTGTGTCAATTGTTTAAGCTGAGATCAATATTTAATCATGCTTAGTTAATTTCAAACTGTACTTCATGTATATGATCTTAATGTTTACCACAGAAAGGTAAACATGATTGGAACTAGCGACACCCCGGGAAGCATTTAACCAATTCTGCAAAGTGCTGAACATTTCAAAGAACGGATTTTGCGGTTAAATTGAAAAGATCGCCACAGTAATAAATTGGTGACATTAAAACATTAGTGTACATGTGTATATAATGGCAAAAGATGCATGTTCATATATGCACGTGATTCTAAATTTTACGGAAGGCCATTAAGGCCATCGTCCAGGCTACTCTATAGAAAACGCTCCATTTTAGCAATAAGTTGACACATACATTGCATCTCTACCTTTATAAGGTCAACAATGCAACAAAGCAACATTTTACGTTAAAATGTTGTCCTACACCTAATCTAACGAGAGCAGAGAACGATATAATTGTAATGTTCATCACTGTACACAGCTTTATTGGGCGATATCGTGACACCACAACATTTTTTGCTCACCTGTACGCAACAGGGAGTTGCGTACAGGTTATTTTTTAACTCCTGTACAATGGGCTGTCATACATGGATTGAAGGTTAAGCTTTTCTTTAAATCTCTAGCCTATTTATTTATTTATTTATTTGATTGGTGTTTTACGCCGTACTCAAGAGTATCTCACTTATACGATGGTGGTCAGCATTATGGTGGGAGGAAGCCGAACAGAGCCTGGGGAAAACCCACGACCTTCCGCAGGTTACTGTCAGACCTTCGCACTTGCTGCCGGAAAGGAAACCAGTATGAGTTACCTGGTCTAAGATATGGTGTGTAAATGTACCTAATCTGATGAAAGGTTATGCTTTTTTTAGACTATGGATAATGGGCTTTCATATATGGATTGATGGTTAAGCTTTTTTTAGCTCCTGAATACATGTATTGGGCTCCCATACATGGATTTAAGACTATGCTTTCTTTAGCTCGCTAGTCTAAGCTATGGTTATAATGGGCTCTCATACACATGCTTGATGGTAAAACTTTTTTTTTGACTCCCTATCCTAGGGTATGCTGTGTAAATGTTCATGCTCGGATGGAAGGTTAAGTCGTTTATTCTTAGCCCGCCATTTTAACGTATGGTGGGTAACTGTACATACCCGGAAGAAAGATTAAACTTTTAGCTCCCTAGTCCACTAGGCTATGGTATGTAAATGTTTATACATGTTCTCCCGATGGAAGGTTAATCATTTTTAGCTCCTGTATAATGGGCATTCATCTATGGATTGAAGGTTAAGCTTTTTAGCTTCAACATTCAGTGTTTGAAAGTTACGTTATTTTTATGTATATTTTTTTGCCCTCATATTCAAGGGATCATGGATGGTGTATAGATCTACTTAAGGCCTACTGATGGAAGGCTGAACTTTACTGATTTTAGTGTTTATTGGCTTTGTCATTGATAGACTTTCAATGTAAAAATCTTCCAATTATATGAACTTTACATTGTTTTCTGTAGTAGGCACATTTTCTCTAGAAAGCCTCAGTGCAGAGATATGATTTCTTTTCACCACGGATCCTCTGTGACTGTTTTTTTTTTCAGATTTATGGACTTATTTCTATTTCAACTTACCTATTTCTTGTAATCAAGAAAACTTTCACGTTATGCTACAATTTCTGTGCACAGTCCTACCTACATGTAGCAAAAAAGTAGGGTATCAATAAACAGGTTCCTGTGGTGATTTTGCTCACATCATTTTTCTTTTTTTGTGTTCTCCTGATTTCTTCAAGCCTTTCATGTAGGGCTACAGTTTCTTACGCAAACACCTATCTAGAGAAGTTTATTGTCTCTTTAGTTACTTTTACAGATTTATAGAGTGTTAAAGGTTTACCTAATTTTTTGGACTTCATTTTCTCTAGTATACACATCTATAGAAAGTTTTTAACATCTATATTAGTACCAGATGCCTGTGACACTGGCTGATGCATGTGCCTTTATACACTGCGGCAGAATGTTTATACCATCCACACAGGCAGTCATTTGTCCGCTGAGTATTTCCTCAGGCAATCATAGGATTGCAGGGGCCATCCATAGAACACGAATAGCCTATCGTGGGTAGCAACATTTGCTCAGCCATTCGCCGGTTTGCAACTGCAAGCCATAATACACATAGTAGATTACCAAATGTAATTCACGATTTGCATGCAAAGACTATTGCCCATAAAAAATGCAATTAAATGCAATAATAGAACAAATGTTTCAATAATAATTCGCTTCACAATTCAACTCCGTTTCAGCTCGGACCGACTGCTATAAGACGCTTGGGTATGATACCGCCTATAACAAAGATCAAGGACCGGTCTCCCTACAAGTAACTTATGGAGACAGTTCAGCCCACGGCCGTCTGTACAGGTCACTCTTGTGGCGCCAAGAATACTACGGTCCAAGATGTGACTTGGAACGACTCAGACCGCTTACTACGCCAGCTTAATGATGACAAAGCTCGTCTCTACATCCCTGTCGTTCTCTACATCCTCATCCTTCTTGTAACCGGCGTCATCGGTAACAGTCTCGTGCTCTACGTCTATCTAAAACGATTCAAGAGAACTTCTTCGAACTATTTCATCTTATCCATGGCCATGTTCGATATGGTGTCATGCTGTATCGGCATGCCCACTGAAATCTACGACCTCCGCTATCCCTACATGTTTTACAGCAATGCCGCTTGCAAAATATTACGCTACACGGAGTCGGTGACGATTATCGGATCGGTCTTCATTTTGGTTGCCGTCGCTGTGGATCGTTGCTTCAAGATTTGCAAACCTTTCAGAAACACATCATTGCGAGTCTTCAAGAAAATCTGCCTAGCGATAGTGGCGTTCTCATTTCTTACAGTGATTCCGTCGATTTTTGTTTCCGGCGTAGTCGATGTTAAAACGGATTTCCCCGGTGTTGTTGGTAGAGACTGCAGTGTCGTTAAAACACTACCCAAGGGCTCTGTGTTGGTTTGGTATGGCTTTCTCATGGTACAGTTTACACTCTGTTCTGTTACCATGATCGCATTATATATCCGAATCTGGTTCGAAATTAAACGTCGTCAGAAACAGGTCATTTCCTCAGAAAGTTGTGAAGTTTTCAAAGACCATGGTACTCTGTCCAGGTCTCCTACACCTCTGTCTCCCGTTGACAGGTCTGTGACTGATGTCGCCCAGATCAAGGGGGAGTCCGTAGCCCGGATAAAATATTTACCAAGTACTAGTATCAGCGTTAGCAGTGATCCGGATTCTAGTGGATTGCATGAGGAAGAAACAAGAAGTTACAGACCTTGTAGGTTGGGCAGCAACTCTAGTGACGGTTTAGACGCTGAGCGAAAATCCCTCCGGCAGATAGGCGAGCATATGATGACGAAGATCCGTGTCAGTAAGACTACCGTCATGCTATTCGTCGTCACTTTAGCTTTCATTTTGTCTTACCTGCCCACACTGATCGTGATGGTTACGAGAAGTAAGGGCACTAAAAGCAGGACAGACGCTTCCGATTTCTTGATGAAACTGTTGTCAAAGTCTTATTTCATTAATAATTCCATTAACCCCATCATCTACAGTTTTTTAAACAGACACTTCCGGACAGAATGTGCCAAGGCTTTGTCACGACTTTACTACCGCTGCTTCTATTGTTGTCATTGTGATTCCTGAATAACAGCTTAAAACTATTTTGAAGTCTTTTCCAAAATGAAGAAACTTTCGTTCAAGTAGATGTACAAAAGGTTTGCAAAAGATGAACCGTTCAATATGCAACAAATTTTGAGGTTATATTTTACATGAAAACGACTTAGATATATGCCGGAAAAAAAGCTGTGTTCACTGCCTTAGGACGAGGTCTGAAGCCGAGTCTGCATACAGTGACCACGTCCGTCTTTTTTCTTTCTTTTTATTTTTATTTTTGAGGGGGGGGGCGGGCTTTTTTCATTTTAGTTTTTTCCCCTTAAACTGTTTACACGTCATTTCTGGCTTATATTCTGGCTGCAAAAATCAAACCTTTATTTGTATTCTGTGTACCTGTTTATTTTTTCAGAATTATTATTAGGAAACAAATTTATCACCTTAAGGTTTCTAGGCGAGTTTCCGACAAACTTGCACGGCAGATCTTAAGGTTAGAACCTTGCTAAGCCCTATGCTTTCTGTGTTAAAGTTTGCGAAGTGGTATACTCAGGTGTATTAGAATTAATTCTTGACGGTGACAGCGTGCAGTAACCAGTGATATAACGATGATATCAAACTCGCCATTTGTGCCAGGTTTGTTTCCTGACAATCTATGCCCTGTTGTTCTATGAAGTCAAATATATACGAATTTTGGATATATGAAATGGACCGTTTTGTTCGCTACAAAAAAATACTTTCTCTCAAAAATAAATGTTTTGTAAATATAAGCTATATATTATTTTTTCGAGAGAGAACATAGTTCAGAACTTAGCTATACTTGAACGTTTGCTGTAACGTCACGCTATTTTTCAAGAATACACACTTGTGAGTGGTGACTTGCACCACCTAAGGTGGTCTTGGAATGGGATTCGAACCCATGAACACAAGGCTTTAAAACACACCATTTTCATACTGAGATATCCCGGAAGACCATTCAATCTTCTCTTTTCAGACGACTTTAAACGTTTGTTGTGACGTCAATCATTTGTCTGACCGATCATAAGAATGATATAGATGAAGGGTCCATTCGTCTCAGATCGGTGTGAAATTTATTTTCTGACAAATTCATTCTTTGCCTTTATTTCAAATATACCAAATGCTGCGAATGTGAGAAAAGGCAAAGTGACGTCGTCAACTCTCTTGGACACAAATATGAACAGCAGTTTTGTACTAAGGTGAACTGGTGGGTATAATTTGTGGCATCCTGATTACGAACATTTTGGATATCTCGAAGCCAGTTTATGTCTTTGTGATGGAAATTGTATAGTCTACTATCAGATTTCCCCACATTATATGTAAGCTTCAGTCAGTTCAGATTTACTTTCCCGCATAACTAATCATAGACCGAGTCACTATAATCTTACACAGCCAGTGTATGCTCATGAAGTAACCACTATAGAGTAAAACCGAAGTAACTCTCACTGACTAAGCTTCCTTCTGCTACATGAGACATTGCTCACCAAGGGGACTAATTGCCTCTGTTGTGAGATTTGCGAAGAGAATTCCTCGGTATGAATCCATCTTCTGTTAATTTGGCCGCACGGGTGAAAGGTATACGAGGGGCTTCCATGGAAGAGGTGGTTGTTAAAGGAGCAATGACTCTCAACAATGCAGTCGCTGTGCGAATAAGCCCAGCCCATGCTGACATCCTCTCCGGTACGTGGGGAGGTCCGACAGCAACCTGTGGATGATTCTGGGTTTCCCCCGGGCTATGCCCGGTTTCCTACCACCTTAATGACAGTTGTCGAATAAGTGAAATATTCCTGAGTACGGCATAAAACACCAATCAACAAATAAATATATAAATGAAAGTTAAGGAGTTGTCCAGGTACATTGCTAGGCGAATTGTTTGCTGCCGGCTGTTTATGTCTAGTTTCCCCTACTCAAAAAGCATCACAAATGAAACACTTCATGTTGTTTATGCTGTAACCGATTAATAACGTAAATATATAAAGGATTTATAGACCTACACATTGATATGTGCACATTTGAATATAAAAGTCTACACCGCAAAGAGTAAAACCATCTCAGAACACTCAGAATTTCTGGCTCCGTAATCTCCATGATTCTAGATTGCCGTGGACGAGATCTCCTCAATTTTGAAACATTGAATGCATCATGGAATCAATGAATTCTAAAGAGTCTTATTTGATGAAGAGAAAATAAACGATCGTCAAAATTCCTGTCGTAAAATTGATTACTCTCCTATTTCAAACAAATTTTTGAAAACCGAAAAAAATCTGTTGTCGAAATTGTACAGCCACAGTCGTCATACAGCGTAATAAATAAATAAGAATGACTTTACTTGTGACCTGTTTGATCGACACGGAAGGTGAGATTCTTGTGACGTGTATGTAGTGGGGAGGGGCTGCCCCGCGTTAAACCAATGTTACTTACCTAGAAAGAAGAGGTTTACCTTAACTGATCTCAAAACGAATGCACATAGGTATGTGCACAGATCTTTAAATGATATTTAAAAAGCTGCTTGATCACGGCGGATGTTGCCTGGTCAGGGCTGGTGTTGCCTGACCACGGTTGATGTTGCCCGGTCAGGACTGGTGTTGCCTATTCACGGCTCGTGTTGCCTGATCACGGCTGATGTCACCTGACCGCGGTTGATTTTGCCTGATCATGGCCGAATGTTACCTAATCACGGCTCGCGTTGTCTGATCACGATCGTGCTGTCTTAATAAATGTCATAAATGCATGCATAAAAAGAGACTTCCTTTCGACCGCAGTCTAAGCGTTTTGATAAATTAAGAAATGTAAGAGAATGACACAGTGTCAGAGTATTGTGTTTCGGGCGTACGCCTACCCTTGGACACCAGAAGATTGGATTAAATCCTGTGGCGAGCCGTGTCAAATGTTTTCTTTATTTGCAGAAGACGTCATGTACTGTTGTATGTTTTCCTATTAGCCATTGTTATATTGGCATATGTACCTGGGTGTATGTATGCCTTTTACTTCGTACTTAACATCGCCACGATATAGTTGAAATATTGCCGATGTGGTGTAAAGCCATAATCATTCATTCATTCTTTCATAGTAATATTTCAGTCATATGACGAGGAGTCGATAGATGTGTGTACATATAATGAGTCTTCTTGTGGCAGGCGAGTCCACATTGCTACCGCGACTGAAATACCATGCCGAAGACACCAGACATGACACCCCACCCAGTCACATTACATTGACACCGGGCCAACCAGTCCCCTTTCCTTGCTCTAACCTCTGAGTGCCAATCTCCAGGCAAACAGCAACAATTTTTAAAGTCTTTGGTATGGCCCAACCCGGGTTTAATCCCAGATCTTCGGACTTCAAGTCACATGCTCTAACCATTATTAACATTTTTGGCAGATCGTAATTTGCTATCATGCTTGTTACATGGCTACGGCTTTGGCATACATGTGACCATACAGAACACTACCCTTAATTGGATGGCACCTTCAGGGTAGGTGAGATCAAGGTTTTATAGGTGAATGTGCCACCCAAAAAGTGTTACATGCTCAATTACTTTATTTGGTTGCCTGATTGTTGTTCAACGCCACGAATTTTTCACTTATGGGCTATAATTTCTATCAGTTCCATGGGTGCACTGGAGAAAACTGTAGTGCCCGAAGTAAACCACGGACGTTTGACAATTTACTGACCAACTTTCCAGTGTATATGTGACGTACCAGATTGTTATGGGACCACTGACTCAGATGGATAGAACGCTGGATCTCTACGATCCTGAGGCCCTTGACCATTAAAGTCATCTGTTCAAATCCAGTTATGGCTGTTTCGGCTGCAGCTTTAAGTCAGGCGGTTTGCCAGGAACCCGGCGAGGATCGATGGTTACTCGCGGCCGTTCCGGTTCCCTCCATCCATAATCCAGATCACCATCATATAAATCAAAAGTTTTTGACTATGGCGTTAAACACCAGTTAAATAAATAATATTGGTAGCAAACAAATAGTCTAGGAAGTGAGCCCAACAAACATCATCAGCCGCTTCATATACTACCAATAATCTACGGTTGAATCTACGAATTCCCTGCCCAGAGCCTGGATTGAACTCACACCTAGTATACTTCTTGTTTAGAAGTCGATGACATGATATATAATAATATGTTCACGAGGTTTCCATTACATGAATGACTGTCATGCATGGAAAAGGCAAGACCTATTCTCGTTTGGTTTTTGGTGTAATCCATTTGACTATCTAAATAACGCATCAAACGACTACTCAGTCATTGTGAAATTGCTTACCAGATGGTTGGTTTCACAAGACGTCAGTTTAATGTCCCAGTGCCAAGTTTATCCTGTACATGATGACTCAACATCTGCTTTCCTAACATGGTATTACACTATATGCATTCAAGTAAGCTGTATATTTATTTATGTGATTGGTGTATTACGATGGACTGAAGAATTTTTTAATTATACGACGGCGGCCAACATTATGGTAAGAGAAAAACAGGGCAGAGCCGCTGTAAACCCACTGGTTGCCGCCGGACTTTCCCAACGTACGGCCGGAGGGGAAGCCAGGGTGAGCTTGACCACAGCGACCCCATTGTGCTGCGCTAACATGCTTACGACTCGGCCACAAACCATGTATATATACAGCTCCGAACTGGGAAACCTCTGGAATAATGTGTCAGTGATATGTATGAGCATGTGTGCTGTGAGTATACAGCACAACACGTAAGTCTGAAATTGAAAGATCAAAGTTGTGTAATTGTTCTTTACTTGACAGATCGAATCCAATAAATTATAGATACTGGGTGGTAAGCCTTCCCTCTTTGACCCTGAGGGTCGTGCAGTCACCTCAACTTTTAATTAAATCCCCCTCTAGGGCGTATCGGGGAACACTAACTAATCAGTTCATCGTGAAACCTGAAAGACAATCTTACATAGGAACCACTTGAAAACAGATATCCACCCGCTCTGAGCGGAACACATACCGGGGTAAGTCTTCCACCACACGAATCACGGAGTTTTTAATGATGACTGTCTCTGTAACAAGCATCTTGAATGGATCAAGGGAGTTAAGCTGTTGTGTCATGTGTAGCTGTGTTATATATCAGAAATTACAGTGACCAGGTTATATGCAGAATGTCCATGCAAGGGTATGCTTGCCGTCGACAGCATGAAACACAATACACACTCATGGAGTGTTTATATATGTAATACGATATATTATCTTTAAAACTCCCTGTCAACTGTTTGATAGACGCCTTTGAGCACACAGACTTTCGGGACAATTAAAGGCGTTCGTGCGTGCATGTGTCTAGCCTTCAGAAGCCGGGTGTGGTATGCTCCCTATACTTATGTCGGCTACCACAGATAAGATCGAGCGAAAGTTGGGGGTAAACTAAAAAGACAAACGCGTAAGGGCTTATTATTTGCTTATAACATTATAAATCAGTTTGATATCACATGTGAAAGGTCATCGTTATAGAGCGGGTTTGGTTATTGGCAAAACATAGTAGACTCATAAGCATAGTATATGGAACCAAAGACCTGTAAGGAATAAGTGTTTCTTTACAGTTCGCTATATAGCCAAGGGAACAAAACTGATATTGCTCATATAGAAGCAAATCCCACCTTGGAATTCTTGAGCAAGAGGTAAGTTTAAGGTAAGCAATAATGCTATAGACGGCGTAAATGCATGATGATCCACGATGCCCAGGACTAATATTCCACAGACAGCGTAATATCACATGGTTTTGGCAGATTTCATCTTGTACAGGAGGCATTAAAATGCAGCTTTAACTCGGAAGGCTTGGAAGTGATTTGAAATCCTGACTAAAAAAAAACAGTGCAAATCTGTATTGGAACAGCGCAATCTGTATTGGAACAGTGTAATATGTATTGGAACAGCGCAATCTGTACTGGAACAGTGTAATTTGTATTGGAACAGTGTACTCTACAATCTGAATGATTGAGAGTCGTATTTCAGTATTTCAGTCGAATCGTGGACAGGCCAGGATAGAACAAGGAAAGAGTCACTATGGCTGTTAAATGTTTTATAGTTCAAAACGAAAAAAGCTTTCCCAAGAGTAATCTAATAAGATCTGTGTCCATTGCGATGTTAAACATCACTAGATTAAAATTAAAAAGTAAAGTATTATTTTATCACGAGGAGATTTTAACAACTTACAACAACAATAATATTTTGTTGTAAAATTAATGTCACAAACAAAAATACTCATTCCCGAGAACTTAGCCCAAGCGATTTGAGGTCATATTCTTGTCCATTGTCCCCTATATATATATATATTTTGAAACTGAAATATACTATTCTAGCCTAAAGCTTTCCCTTTGTGATAAGTAAGTTTTGTTTGTGTGCCAGGTGATGGAGAGAAGACAAGTTACTCACTGAAAAAAGTCGTTATCAAGCATACTGTAACAAAGGCTTTCATTCCAAGTGTCTTAAAGTATACAGTAAATATAGCAATCTTGTTGGCAAATATTCACAGAGCATTCAGAATCTCGGGCGATCTGCGTCATATTTGTATCTAATTCGGCTTAACCCGCGGTTAGGGGCGGTATAGGCATCCAAGTATATCATAGCAGCTTGGTGTTTTTTGACTAACGAGTTTAAAATTTGAATGGGATGTCATGCCTATAGGATATCGACTGTCTTCCCTGCATCACTGAAACGGATGATTGCTCCTCTCTTACATGTTACAAGGTTACATGCTATTTATAATATTATTTCTTACATATTCCTTTGGAAACTTGTTTTAAGTCGATTATCGACCTGAAATGTCCTTTCATGCTCTACCAGTGATATACAGATGTCGGACTTTACATTTATTATAATTTTTGCTTATGTTTTATGTGTTAGGTCGCTCTTTATAAACATGGCTTGTCCTAAACCGGTCGGAATCACCAACGGCGAGTTTGTGAGTAGAACGACTTACACACATGGTACAAGAGTGTATTACTCTTGTAACTCGGGCTTTACTATGACAGGCGCACCTTCCCAGTTATGCAGTAATGGTCGGTGGTCAGGTAGAGCCCCAACATGTACTCTGACGACAACCAAGACCAGCATACAGCTGTCGGGACTGGGCAGTAAGTGTATATATGTACATGTGTATGTAATAGACTAAAAGTGTTAACATTTTAGTAAAACAAGATTCAAATATGAACATCATTTTTCTCCACTTGATACTTCCTGGTTCCAGTTTCCACAACATGCACTATTTGAATGTACACTGTATAGTATTTTCAGATGCACTCAGTTCACCATACTGGATTATGAGTAAAACATACAATTAGACTGATTACAAAATGGACAATCTACACCTTCCGTGCAATGACTTAAGCAAAATTGAACATGACCTACAGCTTCAGTGACTAAACCTATAATCTACCTAGTTTACTTCATCCAGTAATAGATAACTTTAGCCATCTGCGACAGACTCATTAAATACATGAACACTGTTGAAATTTCGAAACCCAGGCCAATACAAATATAAATTACATCTCAGCCGTTCTTATATGCAACTCTTTAAACAAAAGCAATCAAGGGCGTTTCCAAAGAGTTGCTTTTGACTTATAAGTAAAAAAGTGAAATCTGACTGTAACACTTATTTCTGAACCATAGTGGTTGAAATTAGACGGTGTGACAAGTGGTAAGACAAATCTGTCGCAATTTCAACTTTTTGTACCATACACTATTCATTATAATATTGACACTTTTAAGTTATGATTTTTTGTAATCGGACTCACATATATATATAATGGACAAATATGCTTAGGCTGGTGAACCCCCTATATCCCGTACAGCCAACGCACTGTGATTGTTTTGTATGGACAGGCCTGGACCCTGTATTGTTTATACAAATTTGTTTATTCTTATTTGTATTTTATGTGATGACATCATGGCAACAGTATTTTGAGTATTTTTAGGTCAGTGACGTCCAATAAATAGCAACTAACGTGACTGCATTTACTTAATTCTGCTTAAACCATGGCACTTTGGCTATAATTTTGCTACTATTTAGGTATTTAAATGAACAGTTAGAATAAAACCCTAACGGTCAACTGACAGGAGGTCATATTTCACCAATTACGTGTGCCCATTTGCCAGATATCACTGTCGTCGCAGTTCTGGTTTTACATTCTATGCTGTCTTTCGTTGTGTTATATTAAACCAATGTCAATATAAGATAGCTGCTGCGAATGATAAAATATTTTATTCATAAACGCCAGTGCCGTTGTATTTCAGTTCCGCTATGGCTATTCATCACCATTGTCGTTCTGCTGGCCATCTTGCTCCTTGCTATCGCTATATTTCTCATGTGTTACTTCTGTTGCCGGTAAGTGACATTTATCACATATATACATTGTTTTCATTCAGTTCAATGGTGATAATTACTTTTATCTTATGGAATGATGATATATAGTGTTTTAAATATTTTCTGTACCATGCCGTATTCTTTTGAATTGATCGTCCTATATTAAACTTCTTGTGACATTTCGTAATGACAAGGCATCTGGTTTCCACCTGAAGATATGATACAGTCAATGAATAATGCTTACTTGATCTAATGATTATGATGCCCATACAAATTCATGTCTTGGTGAAGGTGAATTTCTTGGCTGGGTTTTAGTTCCAAGCCATTTGAATTCAGAATTGATGCTTTGCTGAAAGCCATTTGTGTTCAAAATTCATGGCATTTAAAGTGTGACTTATGATCAGTTTTCTTAAAGGTTCTTACCTGCTCCGTAATGTGGGATAGAGAACCCGTGCACACCCTGCAAACTCTCACTTGCTTAGTAATTCATACATTATACAGATCGTGTTTTGGTTGAATTTATTTCTGATCACAGTTGACCAAACCTAAAATATGCTTTATAATTTACCCGCAAATGTTTTACTATGTTTTTTCCCTATCATGGACATGTTCAGGCGATAACTCGACATGTCATGTTGCCATGTCAACCACCACGCCCGATTTCGCCAAGAACATTCCCGGAGTCTTTACATCATTGAAAACTGCTTATCGTTTGCTAAATTCCGTCCCAATTTCGTACTGTATAAACTTTCTTTGTTCTCTGGTGGATTTGGTTGAACACCGTTTTTTGAATTGGCCTTGCGATTATTGACCTGGAACGTCCAATTTTGGAGCACGGCTTTTATACGAATATCTTTTCCGAAGCACAGATCCATTGTCATTGCATTTTAGTACAAAATGGCTTTATTGAGCAGATGGTTAATCCACCATGTTTGATATACCTTGTAACTCACTGGTGTCCAACTTTCGTGTGCCTAATCATTCAGATATTGCTGTGCGAGTGGATCACGGCGTGGCGAAAGGCGGGATCCCTTCCGGCAAACTGACAGCAGATTTCAAGACACTCGCCACAGCAAGCAATCCTTTACACGTGACCAGGCTACGGGAACTCCTGCATGGATGCACCAAAGGTCAGATATCAAAAGAAACGACAAAGAAAGTCACAAGTCCGTGGAGACGACAACCGGCCCTCGGGTGATCCGGGTACTTCCCGGAGAGCAGTTTGTAATCCTTCCTGAAGAAGACACTGATTCGGCATACGTCAGGGAGAATGGGGTACCCGGCAAAGGAAACAAGGTGCGGATAGGCCATTGGGGTCGGGCAAGTTAAGGGCCGGTGCAGAAGGCAGATGACGCAATTGCCATTTCTTACTTGTAAAATTAATATTCGATGTCCCCAAGGGAGACAGTATTGTGTGTATCAGGAAGCAATAATAATGGCTTAGTTTACATGTACGTCAGTTGCTGGCGATACTTGATATCATGGTCAGTTGCTGTCGGTACTTGGTATCATGGTCAGTTGCTGGCGATACTTGGTATTGTGGTCAGTTGCTGTCGATACTTCATATCATGGTCGGTTGCTGGCGTTGCTTGGTATCGTGGTCAATTGTCGGCGTCAGTTGGCATCATGATGAGATATTGATGAGATGTTTGCATCAGTTGATGTCTTAGTGTGATCGAAGGTATATTTGGCATCTAGGTTGGTTACTGGACTAAGTTTATCATTGTAGAGTTGTTGATTTAAGTTGTTATATCCCGCTTGGTCATTTGTTGACGTTGCTTGGTATCGTGATAAAACGTTGGCGTGAGTTGGTATCATGATGAGATTGGGTCAGTTTGTATTTTCCTTGGTGTGTATCAAGGTGAACAATTGTTGGCGTGAGTAGGTATCACGATTTGGATACAGGTTTAATATTGTCAGACTACGGTATAGAGACTAAAACCAGAGTAGTGATGACAGTGTGATAGCTGGAAAATGGTAACACGTAACCAGTGAAATACGGCCTCTTGTAATTTACCTCGGTCAGGATTTAATTCCAACTGTTTATCTATACTCTTTAAAAGTAGCAACGTAAACACCCCCTAGCACCGTGGCTTAAGCAGAATTTGGTAAAAAAAAAACATTCTGTGATGTAAATTATTCGACGTCACTGGTTTAGAACTACTAAAAGTGCCGTGTTGTAATTATATTTAATATACAGTCTACTGTCTTTAGTTAATTGGCGTAAAACATTTCTGGTGTTTTCTCGTCGTTATTGAAAACTGTTGACTGCTTCTCTTTGGGTGAATTCGTCCTGTATTTGTCTTATGTGCTTTTGTTTCTTATGATGTCTTCTCAAGCATGCAGGTACCTATGAGTGCGACACCATTCAATCACTTTAATCCTGTTCGATATTTAACGTGCCGAGCGAAGCTTGTTAAATGAACAAACCAGTCAGGATTCTTTCCCCTGAACTCGGAGACGCCGCTACTATTTGGATCCCATTTCATAACATTCCCTGAACTCGGGCTATTATTCCAGTATGACTTACGCATGAGATTTGAAATTCCTGAACGAAATGAAAGTTCTCCAACAACAGATTTTCAGTGAATCAGATGATGAATATTTATTATGACGAGGGAGGAGCCAGCAGTTGACACAAGTACCAAACAGTTAAGTGTCATATGGGACAGAATCTCAGTTAAGTGTCATATGGGACAGAGTCCCAGATGAGTGACATATGAAACAAAGTCTCACAAGACTCTTGTCTCAAATTATGATGCCAAAGTTCAGTTGATTTATTCTGGTATATAGTCCACTGTGGTCCACTTTTGATATCTCAGATAATTTCTACTTGCATGACACTGGAGCTGGATTCCCAGGTTTCGTGATACTGGAGGGTCCCAGAATTTTGAGACTGGGAAAAGTCTCATGAGACTCCTGCTTCAAAGTATGGTACCAAAGTTCAGTTGATTTACTCTGATATATAGTCTCTGTGGTCCACTTTTGATATCTCAGACAAGTTCCATTTGTTTGAGCCTGGAGCTGGATTCTCAGGTATCGTGAGACTGATGAGTTCCAGAATTCTGGGACTGGGAAGATTCCCAGATTTTTGACATTGTGTTCCCGGCTTCCTGGGACTAATTCCCACCAAGTGTCAACTGTCTCTGAATTCTCAAACTGGATCACAAATCACTTTTCTTGATACTGGGACTATTTCCCAATTCACGGTACAAGAATTTTCCCACTCTTAATAAAATAGCTACTTGCTGCGAATACTTATCAGCAATTTGGTGACTACTCTCGGCAAATTCCAAGGCCATCTGCAGACGCTGAAAAATCGGCTATTTATAGATTTCCACATGGTGTGGGAGGAGCCATGAACCAAATCAGATGACTCTGATTGGTTACCAGAGACATTTTTGACAGTTTGTACAAAAATGTACAAAAATGGCGGCAACACAAACTTCTGCTTTCGAGGTTGAACTGAGGACAATGCATGTCATATTTTATGTGTGAAACAAGAACGAAAGTAGAAGGTAAATACTTTCCAGATAAGGCAATGGCATAGAATTTCGTAACTTCTACATTATCATCATTACATTGCTGAAAAATACTTATAATTATCCCAAATATGTAGGAACGCCGATACAACAACAACAACAACATCACTCGTCCATGAAACAGATAAACGTAAGTTTAAAACTTCCTATGAGAATAAATGAACGCTATATTGTCAAAATATTGACTTTGTAAATTAATTAGTATGGCCTCAGATAACGATCTTAACAAAACTTCCGTGAAAATTCATTAAGAAATGAATATATGAAACTTCCCTGCGTTAAATTTATTTCTTAAATCCTACTTCCTTAAATTCCGCTACAGTCCAGTTTAATACTTTGTGTACTTTTTACTTTTTCTGTCGATCATGTCGATCGTCCAATATGGTTGACGACGGGCAGGATTTTATCAATGTCTGTTTCAACGCCTAGATTCATGATCAGTTCCTGACAGAAGATGATGTCTTGGTTAGTTGCTCGCCTTTAAAGTATGCAACAGTGCCATGGTCAGCATCTGAAGTGAGCGTTTATAGTATATGTAACAGTATCATCGCCAATAACTCAAGTGAGCTGATATCATGATCAGCTGCTGACATTCCTTGGTGAGTGAGTGAGTTTTTGGGGTTTAACGTCGAACATAACAATTTTTCAGTCATATGACGACAAAGGAATCCTTAGAATGCATGTAATGTGCCTCCGTGTTGCAGAACGGATTTCCACCGCTCTTTTATCTAGTGCTGCTTCACTGAGACGACTTACCGAAGGCAAGTAAGCGGCCCCAGCCATGCCATTATACTGATACAGGTCAACCAGTTGTTGTAACATTCCCTCCATGCTGAACGCTAAGCGAGGAACTTCCTCTTTTAAAGTCCTAGGTGTGACTCGACACAGGATTGACACTGGATCTACCGCTCCCGAAGTGGTTGGTATCTTGGTCATTCGCGGACGTGGGTTGGTATCATGGTCAGTTGTGGACGTGGGTTGGTATCATCGTCAGCTGGGGGCGTGAGTTATTATCTTGGTCATTTGTGGACGTGAGTTGGTATCATGGTCAGTTGTGGACGTGGGTTAGTATCTTGGTCATTCGCGGACGTGAGTTTGTATCATGGTCAGTTGCGGACGTCAGTTGGTATCATGGTCAGTTGTGGACGTGAGCTGGTATCATGATCAATTGTGGACATGAGTTGGTTTCATGGTCATTTGTGGACGTGAGTTGGTATCATGATCAATTGTGGACATGAGTTGGTATCATGGTCATTTGTGGACGTGAGCTGGTATCATGGTCCTTGGCGGACGTGAGTTGGTATCGTGGTCAGTTGTGGACGTGGGTTGGTATCTTGGTCATTCGCAGACGTGAGTTGGTATCATGATCATTTGTGTACGTAAGTTGGTGTCATGGTCATTTGTGGGCATGAGTTGGTATCATGATCAGTTGGGAAAAGAATTGGTATCATGGTCAATTGTGGACGTGGGTTGGTATCATGGTCAGCTGTGGATGTGGGTTGGTATCATGGTTAGCTGCGGACGTGAGTCGTTATCATGGTCAGTTGTGGACGTAAGTTTGTATCATGGTCATTTGTGGACATGAGTTTGTATCATGGTCAGTTGTGGACGTGAGCTGGTATTATGGTCATTTGCTGAGGGGAGTTCTTATCATGGTATCATGGTCATTTGTGGACATGAGTTGTTATTGTGGTGAGCTGTGGACGTGAGTTGATATCACGGTCAGTTGTGGACGTGGGTTGGTATCATGATCAGTTGTGTACATGAGTTGTTATTGTGGTGTGCTGTGGACGTGAGTTGGTATCATGGTCATTTGTGGACATGAGGTGGTATCATGGTCAGTTGTGGACGTGAGTTGGTATCATGGTCAGGTGTGGACATGTGGTCAGTTACGAACTTGAGTTGGTATCATGGTCATTTGTGGACATGACTTGGTATCATAGTTGTGGACGTGGGTTGGTATCTTGGTCATTTGCAGACGTGGGTTAGTATCATGGTCAGTTGCGAACGTGAGCTGGTATCATGGTCAGCTATAGACGTGAGTTGGTATCATGGTCATTTGTGGACATGACTTGGTATCATGGTCAGTTCTGGACGTGAGTTGGTATCTTGGTCAGTTGTCGACATGAGTTGGTATTGTAGCATCTGTCAGATCTTGCGTTAATTGTGATGACTTTAATCTGCGTCACAAGTTGCTAGTTCAAAAACTAGTTTGTCAAGGATACTCCATCAAACGCCTTCATTCTAAGTTTCTCAAATTTTACAATGAATATAACACTCTCGTTGGTAGGTATGGACAGAGCGTTCAGAATCTCTGGCGATCTGCATTATGATCAACCACATAGACGGCGCTGTTATCCCTATGTACATATCTATCACGTACATGGTATTTAACAACATAGATGGCGCTGGTTGCCCAGTGTAACCGTCTATCTTGTTTGTCATGCATAACATCATAGATGGCGCCTCTTGTAGCATGAGATCTTTACATATTAACGGGAAAGACGTAATTGTCCGTTACTTTTGAATCATAATCTGATCGGTTAGGGTCTGTAACGGTCGTCATTTTCAGACTGTATCTAATACCGCTTAACCTGGGGCTAGGGGTTGTAAAGGTAGCCATGCAAATTACATCAGCATGATGCCTTTATGAACAGTTGCAATGAAAGCGCGACTGAGATACTTGTTTAGCTGTTATTTGACATGGAACTCATTCACGGACTACGAATTTGAACTTTGATATGGAATTCATGTCTGGAATATTCATTGTCTGCCCGGCATCATTGAAAACTGATGACCCCTTCTCTCTTGTGTGTTACCGGCTTTATTTCTTATTTGTATAATTTCTTACATACCTTTGTCTTCGGGAGTTAGTGTTAAACGTGGTTGTGGAAATGGATCTTGCGATTATGGACTTGGAACGCCCTTTACGGACTACGAATGGTATAGGAATGTCGGACTTGACGCTTATATTGGTATTGTGTCATTTGCTGACGTGAGTTGGTATCATGGTCATTTGTGGACTTGAGCTGGTACTGTGCTCATTTGTGGACATGAGTTGGTATCATGGTCAGTTGTGGACGTGGGTTGGTATCTTGGTCATTTGTGGAAGTGAAATGGTATTATGGTCAGTTGTGGATGTGAGTTAGTACCGTGGTCAGCTGCGGGCGTGAGTTGGTATCTTAGTCAGTTGTGGACGTGAGTTGATATCATGGTCAGTTACGGACGTGAGTTGGTTTCATGGTCAGTTTTGGGGATGAGTTGCTATCACGGTCAGTTACGGACGTGAGTTGCTATTACGGTCAGCTACTGACGTGAGTTGGCGGTCAGTGGCTGAAGTTAGTATCTTATAATTCGTCGGTTGGTGGCGTTAACTGGTATAACATGGTCGGTATTTGTTGTCAGTTGAGATCATAGTGTTGCTGTCATACGATGGTATCATTCTCAGTTGTTATTGTCAGATAGAATCATGGTCAGTTGCTACTGTTAGATACAACCATGGTCATTTCTGGCATTACGCATAGTCCATTGCTAATGTTAGATAGAATCATAGCCATTTACTGACATTAGACAGAATGATTGTTAGTTACTGATGTTTTATATTAACATGGTCAGTTGCTGAAGTTAAATAGTATCTTGGTCATTTGCTGGTGTTATCTACATAGTATCATGTTGATGGCCTTTGTTGGTATATGTAATTGTAAACACCACATCCTAAAGTGGCATCTTGTGTGGACTGCTTCGTGTGGTAACCTCGATAGATTCTCACAATTAACTGCTGTCTTGGTCAATTCCTGGTCAGCATAAACCGATTAGTTTGTATCTCCCCTGTGTTCTAGTTTTTAGTGTCTTTCAATGAGGTTATTTGCTCAGCGCTCGTGTCATCTTTTCGTGCACATTATTAACATTAGTTTGAGGTTCCAAAACAGGTGGTTTTGTTTAGCGCCGATCAGTTGTTGGTTTCACGGCTCATCTGCATATTTTGTGATGGTTGCTTCTTGCTAGCTGTAGATGGTTACATTAGCGCGCAGTATCTAGCGAGCATAGGAGTGATGGAAGTTTCGATTTCGAATTTTTTTGTCGTTGAAGGTAAAAATGTGCTCCTGTATCATGTGACTTGTGCAAAATGTTAAGCAATCTTTGTATACATTAATTTAGCGATCACTTGTCTCGCCGTATTCTAGAGTCATAAATGACACCTCCTTCCTTTGGAAACTTCTCAAATTCACAAACGTTCAACTCGTCAGTTTTCTCCAGTTGTTGCCTTACAATTTTGACAGGTCACATGATACAGTATCACCTTTTTCAGTCCAAAACTCCCTTGTTCCAGCAGCAGATGTGGCACATTATAACTATCGCACATTAGGCGAGGGTTCACGGGCTTCGTAGGCCCTGGAAGCTCCACGACTCTAGATTGCTGTTGACGAGATTTCAACCATTTTAAGGCATCAAGAGATGATGTCTGAAGAGAATACGGCCGTAAAAGTGACATGCACAAAATGAAAGAATTTTAAAAGCTTACCCCTACACATTAGGCGAGGATCCAGGAGCCCGTATGCCCTGGACGCTTTGCGACCTTATATTGGAATTCTTGGGCAAATATTCAAAGTTGAGGCACCGAGACAGAGATTAAAGGATACAGAGCCGTAAAAGCAACATGGTTAAAAAAATTTTAAAGTTTAAAAGTGTATGGCCGGGGTTGGGAGGGAGTTTAAATGTCTTTTCGACCACATTTGGCGAGGACGTAGGCCCCGGAAGTTCCACGACCCTATATATTGTTGTATTTAGACGAGTTTTCAGCTATTCATAATTAATTAGTGCCCTGAGACGTGAGGTCTAAAAAAGCACGCAGCCCCAAATCTGACCAAAAAAATAAAGATTAAAAGTCTTAGGAGTCGTGGGTTCCATGTTTTACATTGGGCTCCCGACTTCTATATGACAACCACAGATGCTCGTCTTTGGGGAATTTATTTTCATTATGTAAAAGACTTGAAACAGACTGATTTGATCGAGAGAAAATAAAGAACTACTAAAATTCTTACCATAATTTTGAATACTTTCTTATGTCACATTATTTGTGAAAACCAAAGATAATCTATCTCTTGCATTGTACTGTAGCCAAAGTTACTATTAGGCCTATTTAGCCAGACGTAGTTATAGATAAATAAGAATCATTCATGTATGTACTTGGTCTGTTGCTCATTTTTGTTCAGTAAATGTGGAAGAATTTTAGAACGAGGAGCTACAGTAGATATTAGTTGCGGAGAGGTGTAACGTTCATCGAGCAACGGTGTTAAGAAAGTTTCTGAGAGAAACTGCCACAAATGTGTCGGATTGACGGTAAGGAACATTTACCGCTGTTCACACGGGCATTAAATCTTCCCCTGCCTAACCCGATGTCAACCACATGTTCCTCCAATTTAACGAACCTGTTCTTAAAAATAATCCAGTAATAATAACACAAATTGACAAAAAAATACTTTCAGGGCCTGCCCTTCTGTCGCCGCCATCTCGATAACTCATTAACTCCTATGGTATAGGCTCAGAAGCTATAGCCGTGACTGTCATGGACCCTTTTGATTCGCCGAGTCTCATGAGAGGTTAGTTAATTACAGAGACCACACGGTTCACGTCGATTTATGCTAGCGAAGATTTAATGTGCATGTGAACAACAGCAAGTGTCCCTTCCTGTGATGAGAGTTACCCCACTCAGCAACTACAGTATATATTTAGTTTACATTTCCTGCCAGATCAAATTCTTCCTGGCAAGTCAAAAGTATGTGTTTATATTATTAATTCTTTTTATGCATATCTGTTTTATGCGTATAGGTCAGATATATTCGAAAATTATTTCATCGATGAACATACTCAGAAGGCGGGACCAGCTTAGCGCCTACCCCGCCCACCATCAACACTCCCACCAAAGTCAGTTAATCCCCTCAACAGAGTTGTTTTAACAGTGATCACCGCTGACCTCATAACAGCAGGCTACTTAATTTCCAGAAAGAACGCAGGGACCCTGGAAAATAACTGTAGTTTGAAGTCATTTTTAGGCTACAGAAATGTGAAAGTACATGTAGCCAACTTTTATATCTTAGGCCACATCATATACTCTGTATATTAAGAAATAACAACCAATAGTTTCAGGTATCCTTTAATATACTTTTGTCTGTACATGCAGGGATATTCTCGGGTGAATAACAACGTCAGCGTCCTCGCGAGATCGGGCGAGATCTTGGGGCCATATTCATTTTCTTCGAGCGAGCACAGTAACAAGTTCAAACCCAAAGCGACCCATATAAAGCACGCTAACATGTGGATGCCACACAGTCAGCCAGTCAGAAACGACGTTGCTCACTTCAACTCTACAACTCGATGACGGAAGTATTATCCTTATCTTGGCAGCAGCGTATGTGATCTTCATCTGAAATGCTTAAAACCATTTTACCATCGAAGTTAATTTATTTCCTTACATTTAAGTACTACAGAATCAAGCTGCTTTGAGCATTCAAATAACTCTGCTCGTTTCACAGATGATGCGGACATCCAAACCGGACAGTCACGAGAAGACTGATCCATTACGAAGTTTCAGTTACTGATCTGCATATATAACATGTCTTCTGGTCTGCATGGGACATACGCCTCGAGTCTTGCATAGGCCCTCTATTTTAGCGTCTGTCTGAAATACATACATCGCAAAATCAAAAATAGACATTGCCTTCAGCTTTTTGTTCTGCTTTTTCCTGTAATTTTTTGCTTGGCCCATATAGTAAGGGCTGATTTTATAAAGTCACTTAGGTCAAAATTTGAAATAAGATTTTAGAGCCTATTCTATTGGGCCCTGTAGAGATTAAAATTTAGACTATTTCATCAATGTTATCTTACCATAAGTGTCAAAATTTCAACTTCCGGTACCAAAAACTACGCATTGTGATGAGGTTTTACATTTTGACTTAAATTAAAAATAGCTTTGTGGAATCGGTCTTTAGATGCATGCGCGAAACTGTCTTAGACTTAGTCATTCTTGCTCTTATCATACTTTTCCAATTAGCTAATTTTCAATTATAAACCATGGTAGGAAAATTTTCCCTTCAAGCCTCATCCTAGGTTAATGGATAAGTTTGTGTATTTTAACAACTCTGTTGTACTTACGACCTTCCATTGCTTCAGTCAGGGATCCTTCTACAATGACGCACGATTCAACACACAAATCTCTTAGTCCACCATCTTCAAATCTCTTACCTTTGATGGAGAGAAGATTGCAGATTGTGTGGAAGATACCCATCCTGAGAATAATATTCTGGAATTTATCTTGTTTCCACAATATCTCAGTGCCTTGGCATAGAGAATCTGGTCAAACACACAGACAAGGTTTTCGAGCAGCAAAGATTTCATGACCACGGGTGTTTGTTCAAAAACTTCATTCACAGTTGACATTTCTGTTCCATGAGTACTTATAGTGAGCAAGTAGCTTATAGTGCCCTGGATGACTGTGATGTCTCCAGTCCAACTACTGATTGTCTGGTTATCAGGGTCTGACATTCTAGCCAAGAGCTATATGTGGTTCTTGATATTTGCATCCTGAACCTTAATGCAAGTGTCAGCATCTGCTGATGGCCCAACTCGTTTTCCAACATTGTAACTTGGGAGCATTACATGGCTATGATTATTGCTTCTTTTCTTGGATTTATTAACTGTGGCACTGGGCCTATAATTTTAGACTGGACAACTATGTCATTCACTCTGTGAGAAGTACCTTTCCCACTTAGTGTCTCTATCAGTCGGTGAGTATTATCCCGGGCAAGTGTTGTGAACACACCTGGATTAATGTTTCCTGACAGCGGAATGTAATCCTTAGACAGTTCGAGTTTCTAGACACGAAGTGCAGCGTCAAACTCCTCAGTTTGCGTGTAAGATACACCGTGACCGAGACGATTCACAGTTCGTGTCAGTTCGGTGTTTACTGTCAAAGATTTTTCAGCGAATGGAAGAAGCTAGGATGTGCTTGGGTGGCTTTGTCTTTCCACGTTTGACCGTTTATACCAGATCTCTGCCAAAAGAAACGGCAAGACGTTTAACTGTCAGAGGGACTTCCGCCTAACTTGGGGCTAGGGGCCGTAAAGCTGTTATTTGACATGGAACTCATTCACGGACTACGAATTTGAACTTTGATATGGAATTCATGCCTGGAATATTCATTGTCTGCCCGGCATCATTAAAAACTGATGACCGCTTCTCTCTTGTGTGTTACGGTCTTTATCTCTTATTTGTATAATTTCTTACATACCTTTGTCTTCGGGAGTTAGTGTTAAACGTTGTTGTGGAAATGGATCTTGCGATTGTGGACTTGGAACGCCCTTTACGGACTACGAATGGTATAGGAATGTCGGACTTGACGCTTATATATATTTACATTCGCCTGTTAGAAGAGAATACACGAACGTAATGACAGACTGGGGAATGAAACTCAGCTCTGTGTTAGGAGGCCATATGATACTATAACCTTTGATGTTTCTTTGATGATCCTTCTAAGTTGATGCCTCAGTTGCATAGCTGCTTCGATTATGACATCTTGGTAGGTTGCAACCCCTTGCTTTCTGTAGATCTTTCTGTACACTATGAAATTGTTCAGCAAGATCATCGGTTGACAGGCTGTCTGGATAGAGGAGAAGCTTTCGCTTCTCATCCGAAACAAAGTGGAGTGTTTCACCCAACTCATTCTCGACGAACATGTTTTGCACTTTCGGATTTGGAAGTTCATTTCTTTTACAGAAGAAGAGTTCTTCATAAGCTTGTCTTTCGGCGCATTCTGACTCTCCTTCAGCCTGGTCCTCTTCCTTGCCCACACTAGATCTGCTGGAAGACCCTTTTTGTGTACAATCTGCAGCATGACTTGTGGTAATGTCCATCTGCAGCAAACAGGTCTCTGCTGACTAAGGCAAGAATACTTTGTCTTTGGGTGACTTCTCTTCGTATGCCTGCATGTGCACGGAGAGGCACAAACTAGATGAGAGGATCTTTTTTTTTTTTTTTTTCGTCGTTTCTGGTATTTGCTAGACTTACTACAGAAAATACATGCTTTATCGTACACTCTGAAAGTACAAGGTGCCTCTAGAAGACTTTCTACCATATCTTGAGGGTCGTCCCCTGCACCCTTGAAAAGCATGAAGTCAACAGACTTTCTCAATTCTGAAAGTGCTACGCCATATCCGATGATATTGTATATCTGGAATTTGTCCATCTTCCATGCCTTTGACTATGTCTAAAGACTATGTCTGATTTCTGCCGCCCGTCGTAATATGTGCCACGAATAAAGATCTTAAAGCGACATCAAGGAGTCTGAATTGTTATCTGAACAATGAATAATGCAGTTTATGCATGACCGCTTTGATGGCAGAGTATCTTCATCAACAATAGCAATCACTAGAGCTTATATTAATTTCAAAGTAGATACATGCAATGTCCACAAATTATTTTGGTGATGTGATTGTGAGCAAAAATATCTCATCAAGAGTTTTTAGTCAGTATAGTTCTAAACCATCTTGGTCACAGGTTTATTTTCCGAAGGTAAACTATTTTAATTTACATGTACCGCTAACTTATTACCTTAAATGTGGAGGTAAATGATACAATTATGTGGCTATGTATCTAGACAACCTGCATCGACAGAGCTGAAAGCCTTGTAAATCTTACCTGTAAATGTACCAGTCAAATGAATTATCTTCAATAGCTCACCTTAAATGTAGATGCAATGTAGATGGCTAGGTTTGCTAAGCTTCAATAACCATTCAGAGTAGCCTTACTAGCCTTCATCGCATAGCATTCACTGGAAATGTAAGATATATTGGTATTTCTCCTCTTTTCACTAATTTACGCAACTCGTAAAAGAGTGATTATTCTTTTTTCTCACACTCTATGCTTAAGCTACCATTACAGAAAGGCTATCATGGACTAATTTCACAAACCTTCGTAAATCGTATTTCTCATAATTATTGTCTGGGTTATAATGCCATAAGGTGACGACATTTACGAGAAAATTGATTCACAAAGCTTTGTGAAAGTGGCCCCATATCTTAATTTACTTCTGTTAAGCCTAGGCCTATAAACATTGTTAGTGCCGGTACCAGTTAGGTTTGGCCACATCAGGTGGTAGCAATATGTGATCTGACCCATGGACTAAGGTGGTTTATAAGGAAATGGAAACGTTCATAAACACTGGATTTTTTTTTCTTCGTACTCAGACGCAAAACGAAAGCGCTAAATTGGATTTGAGAGTGAAGTCAGCATTGTTTAAAAAACCCGGAAGACTTATGAATATTCATGACAAAGTCACATGTGACCAGTATTATTGGTCGGCTGTTGTGTGACCCAGTACGGAGGCTAATCGTGTTAAGCAGTGTTATCTCGTCTCGGGTGGACGCCTTATTCTGCTTCACGGGCTGAGCGTTTTGAGTACCGCATTTTATTTTCACTGCTGTTGTTGTTGTTCAGTCTAATTGTTACGCCTTTGAATTTTATCATATGAAATGGCGTCTGTGAAGATAGCGATCATCGGTGGATCTGGGCTGGACAACCCAGAAATCCTGGAGGATAGATCTGAAAAATATGTGGAAACACCATTTGGGAAGCCGTCGGATGCTCTGATTCTAGGCACCATAAGCAGTGTGCCCTGCGTGTTGCTGGCTCGTCACGGTCGGAAGCACAGCATAATGCCAAGTAATGTGAACTACCGAGCTAACATCTGGGCCCTGAAAGAAGAAAACTGCACGCATCTGTTGGTGACAACAGCGTGCGGGTCTCTCCAAGAAAACATGAAACCAGGAGAATTTGTTCTGATTGATGACTTTATTGACAGAACCACCAAACGCCACCAAACCTTCTACGACGGTTCGGAGAAAGCGCCTCCTGGTGTTTGCCACATCCCCATGGATTCGCCATTCTGCTCCAAAACCAGGGAGATTATAGCGGGCATTCTGAAAGAGTTGGGATACTCATTCCATCCGTCCGGAACCATGGTGACGATAGAAGGTCCAAGGTTTTCGTCTCGGGCGGAGGGCAAGTTGTTTCGTTCTTGGGGTGCTGATGTCATCAATATGACGACTGTGCCAGAAGTTGTTTTGGCGAAGGAGGCTGGTCTCTGCTATGCAGCCATGGGTTTGATAACTGATTACGACAGCTGGAGCGATGAACACGATTCGGAACATGTCAGTGTAGAAATGGCACTTACAACCATGAGTAAAAATGCATCATTGGTTATAAAGGCCCTTGTAAAAACGGTCAGTGCAGTTGCAGCTACTGATTGGTCGGGAATGTTGAAAGAAAATGAGAATGTAAGCAAAATGTCAGTAATGCTGTAGTTTATGGTAGAGCAGAGGTGATATTAAGCATTACAGATTCTTAACGCTGCATCGTCAAAAGTCAGAATGAACGCTTATGACACTTCCAGCCAATCCCAAATTGAAAGTTGGAAGCCTGTACCTGTGCATAAAGATACAGAATTTTATGTGACACGCTTTTATATATATATCTTTTACAGTAATTTTGTACGAATGAAAAGTGTGAATTGTCATTTGATTTCAGCTGAATACCTTAATAGATCATGTTTTTTTTTTCGTTGTCTCATATCCCTCCCATGTTTAAAGTGCTGAAAACAGGGTGTCCAAATAGTGCCAGTTTATTTATTTTAGCCATTCAAGTGGCTAACCCTATGAGTCAAGGCAACTTTGTTGTTTGTGTGAACATGTAATTTCCTGCATGTAGAAAAAACTTACTGCAGAAAAATAGAAGTTTCGAGTGGTTTTTGATTTTATATACTTTTAAATTTATTTAGAAAAATTTTTCTTCGTATTTTTTGGCTCAAATGTATACATGAAATGGCTTGAATAAGTCAAAATTGCATTGAGACCGTGAACACTATAATCACTGGGCCGAGACATCACGGCTGGGTGACGATCAGAATACACATGCATATGTGGTGACGGGACAAACACATTAATGGTTAAGTGGATCCTCTTCTGATCCTAACATGCAGAACTCTCCTCACACCATAATGCTGGCCACTGTTGCATAAGTGAAATGTTTTTGAGTAGGCCTACGATATAAATCTCCAATCAAATGAAAATAAATAAATAAATAAATAAATCATCACTGAGTTGTGTCACTATTGAGCACCGATGTGTAATGGAGGGAAGAAATGTAGCCTACTCTAAATGGCCTAAAATTTCACCTACAAAAGTGCATTTTTAGAGGCAGTAAAATGTCACAAAACATTTTTGGTGCTGAAACTTACAATTTTACAGTAGAATATCATCCCATATCAAACCTGAAAACACCTTTCTCAAACCAATAGAACTCTGAGAATCAGGAAAAATGGGCAAGTTAGTCATGAAGGAAATTTCTGGTCATTTAGGTTTAGTGTATATACTTATAGTGCTGCGGGTAACTTTGACAGAGCCTGAAATGTTGACATTGGACTTGGTCAAACTTGTGATTGCACAAAATGGCTGCTACGCAAAAGTTCTTGGAATGCATTTTTGCAAGTTTTGGATGATATTACTGTAATATTTTTGCATGTACGGTATACATCGTGAAATGTAGAATTCTTTACATTGATCACATTGATTTTGTCATATTGTATTAAGACCTTGAACATGTATATATCTGTCCATTTAAATCATTAAATGGCCAGGGGTTCATTGGGAATTATGTTGTTTTACTTCCAGTGTTCTGTGCATATTTTGATCAACAAGAGAAATATCCTAGTACACCACCAGGCATCAGGTGTTAGATGTGAAAAAAAGTTTAAGACTGGTGTGCAGATAGGGCCAAACCATTTGTCTCAACCTTGAAAAAGGTGATGTCAAGTTTGTCAGATTCCATGGTCAAGTTTTAAATGACCTTTAATTGATGTAAAAACTAAACACAAAACATGCCTTCTCACCACTATGCCTTAAAAAGTATAGATATCATGTTATAGGTCTTTTAAGTGTAAAGATTTGAGACAAGTACAAACCCTACTGTTTAACCAACATGTATTAGAATCTTGTATTTGCCATAGTCTATATATTTATTTATTTGACTAGTGTTTTACGACATACTCAATGGTGAATATTTAACTTGTACAACTGCAGTCAGCATTATCGTGGGAGGAAACCCACAACCATCTGCAGGTTGCTGACAGACCGTCCCATGTTCTTCCGGAGAGGAAGCCATCATGAGCTGGACTTGGACTCGGAAAGACTGCATTGCTGAGACACTCCTGGGTCATTGCGCCATGCTGGCATGCTAACCCTGTCAGCCCCCTTGCCATAATCATGTTGGAATGATCCAGCTTATGTCATACCGTGAGCTTCGGCGTCCAATAGCAGAAAGCAGTGTTAAACAAAATGTTAGGTGTGGTATTTAAAAATTACTGAAGGTATGGAGTGACTGAGTCCTTAGGGTTTAACGTCGTACTTAACAATTTTTCAGTAATAAGATGACAGAGTCCTTAGAGTGCATGTAAATTGTCTCCTAGTTGCTGGACGGTTTTCCGTTGCCTGTTTATCTAGTGCTGCTTCACTGAGACGACTTATCAAAGGCAAGTAAGCCGCACCACCCGAGCCATTAGACTGATACGGTTCAACCAGTCGTTACACTATCCCCATGCTGAACGCCAATGGAGGAAGCTACAACTTCCTCTTTTAAAGTCTTAGGTGTGACCCGACCCAGGATTGACCTTGGATCTAATGCCTCACAACCCAAGGCTCTATGAACTGAACCATCGGGGCCAGTCCTGCAGGTACTGAGGCCAGAGTTTGCATACATGTAGAGCACAATAGTACAAGGGGGATATTCCATTGTTGGTGTGTACAAATTAAATACTGTAAATTACTGAATTCCTGACTTAGTGTATTGTGTATTAATATCAATGTTAAACTAAGTGTTAGGGTGGTATCTCAAAAAGTGCTGCATTTATTGTGCCCAGGGCTTGCACACATACATAGCACAATAACATGAGGGGGGCATTCCATCCTTGATACAGTGTGTGCATATTAAATACCATAAATTACCAAATTCTTTACTTTGTGTATTAGAATCAAAATTAAACAAACTGTTGGGAATGGCATCTCAAAAAGTACATCATGTATTGAACTGAAGTTTTACAAGCGTATAAAAAACTAAGATGTTATGTGTATGGTCCATCGCTGATGCTCTGTGTTACCATAAATTCCCAAATTCACGATTTCCGGACTTTATCTATTGAGCTAAAGTTTTGCATTCATGTGCTTCCTACCGACGAGCTATTCGGTAGCATTGCTATCATTTCTACTATCACTTATGTAATGGCAGTCTGGTTACAAGGATGGTTGTCCAAGTGCTCAGCGTGCTACATGTAGTGCAGCACAATGACTCCACAGCCTTTCTCCAATGCAGTTTCTGTGGGGTTAAGTCCATCTTATACTGGTTTAGGAGAGTCTGGCAACAACTCGTGGATGGTCGTGCGTTTCCTACCACCATAATGTTGGCCACTGTCGTGTAAGGGAAATATTCTGGAATAAGGCGTACACCAATCAAAAAAAATAAACACAAGGCTGGAGGAAAGTGATGCATCCCTAGAAAACCACTGCCCTTCCACATGTACAAGTGTACCTATCACAAATCCTCTCCCCTTACACAGCAGTCTAACCAGCAGGATTTGCGTGAAGGGTACATACCTGTGCCTATCACAAACCCTCACACCTTACACAGCAGTCTAACCAGCAGGATTTGAATGAAGGGTACTTACCTGTGCCTATCATAAACGCTCTCACCTTACACAGCAGTCAAACCAGCAGGATTTGGATGAAGGGTACTTACCTGTGCCTATCATAAACCCTCTCACCTTACACAGCAGTCTAACCAGCAGGATTTGGATGAAGGGTACATACCCCTGTGCCTATCACAAACGCTCTCACCTTACACAACAGTCTAACCAGCAGGATTTGGAAGAAGGGTACTTACCTGTGCCTATCATAAACCCTCTCACCTTACACAGCAGTCTAACCAGCAGGATTTGGATGAAGGGTACATACCCCTGTGCCTATCACAAACACTCTCACCTTACACAGCAGTCTAACCAGCAGGATTTGGATGAAGGGTACATACCTGTGCCTATCACAAATCTTCTCACCTTACACAGCAGTCTAACCAGCAGGATTTGAATGAAGGGTACTTACCTGTGCCTATCACAAACCCTCTCACCTTACACAGCAGTCTAACCAGCAGGATTTGGATGAAGGGTACGTACCTGTGCCTATCATAAACCCTCTCACCTTGCACAGCAGTCTAACCAGCAGGATTTGGATGAAGGGTACTTACCTGTGCCTATCATAAACCCTCTCACCTTGCACAGCAGTCTAACCAGCAGGATTTGGATGAAGGGTATATACCTGTACCTATCATAAACCCTCTCACCTCACACAGCAGTCTAACCAGCAGGATTTGGATGAAGGGTACATACCTGTACCTATCATAAACCCTCTCACCTTTAATAGCAGTTTACCCAACAGGAACTGCATCAGTCCCATGAATGTATTGTCTGAGGAACCAACTGACACTTTAGGCAAATGAGCCAGCAACGTCAACTCAAAACATTTTACTCAAGAACTTGTCAAATCTGTATTATGATTATCACTTTTATTGTATACACTCAAAATCAATAATACATTTGTCACTTTACAGAGTTTTAATATTTGATGCTATACATACATGTGCCAGATTTAAATAATCTGGATCCATACTGGGTTAAAAAAAGTGAAAACATTTTTTTCTTTCATATTTGCATCAGAATAAATAAATCACACTATTTTGATGGCGTTGACAGCTGGGGCAAGAGCACTGATGTATAGATAGTTACCATCGTGATTTACTGGGGTGCTACCAATGGCTGACATCATCAGGGTAACTGGAGAGCGTAATCATTGGCCAAAACCATCACCATGGTAACAGCAGATTGCAATCATCGACTGATACCATCACTTCTACTGGACAAATCAAACAAGTCATAATATTCAATATTTACCAATATCCAATCAATATCATACAAATAGCGCCTTATATACCACTAATAGATACAATTCTCAGACCAATTCTGTCACGGTTATAGTAGATGTAAAAACTACCTAAAATCGCATGATAAGTTTGTGAACTCCATTTTACGTGTAAGGCTAATAGATATACATGTAATATGAACCTATCCCCTTCCATTCATAGCATAAAATGAAATCCCCTTATTTTTGTTCTCATTAAGCACTGATTCAATAATAAATGGATAACGAAGAGTTCATAATGCAGAGTCTCTGAAGATTTCTTACTTCAGATCAGAGTACAAACGTTAGATTAAACATGGTTTACCTGATTTAAACATGACTGAGTTTCCCACAAATCTGCACTGTACATGGATTTAGAAATAACAGAAGAATATCTAGAGCTCTTATTACCTTATTTGGCAGTTGGAAGAAATAGGCTATGAATTAATCAAGAACATTTGTCACTTTCTATAGTATATTGTTAATACATGTACCTATGCCTTTGATAACCAATAGCTTAACATCGGAAAACGAAGTGCTAGGGTAGAAACCTGTAAAGTTGGAATAAAGATATTACATATTTATTTGTGTATGGTCAGTGTCCTGTGCATAGGATTTCAATGTAAGGGAGACAACTCTTGATTGCTTTTAAGATAGTATTGCATGCTTTGGGCTTGTTGTAATCAGAACTGCTGGTATGCGTTACCAGGATGGGATTGTGCACACCCACTAAATGCATGTTTCTAAATTGGAAAAGTCCTGATAAAGGATTGTAGTCACTTTGTCTTTATCTGATACAAACTGATGGATGATTGAAGTCTGCCCTCTTTTATGGTACAAGAGCTGAATATTTCAATGAATGATCCTGGGTTACGGTGTATGGTCACACCATAATAATACACATAAGTTCATGGTACACAAGTACAGCAAATCAAAGTTTATACCTGCTACAAAAATAAAACGTGCAAGTTGGTTTGGTCTGACAAAAAAAGATATGTGAAGATACAAGGCAATAGTTTTCTACAACAACGAACACAAAATCATTTCACGATTTAATATTTGAATAAACAATTGACTGACAATGGAAAATAAGATCAAGAACTAAAATGCAAATGCTTGTAAATAACTTAGGATACCGATATACTTTGTGGACAAAACAACCGGGGAGCAGGGAGAAAAATGTTCGCTGATCAAATTGTCTGAGAATTTCTGGACTTGTAACAACCGTGTAACGTGTTTTTGCCAGCAGTAATTCTCTTTTCTGAGTTTGTACTTTTCAGCTATTGGACCTGACATCAGCACACCACCTGTCCTTGATATTACTTCTGTGTATATTCTTCAACCACAATATTACCACAATAATTTCTCAACCTTTAATAAATGTTTAATCTTCCTTTTAATAGCGATCTAATTTTTTGTTCTTTTTCTCAAGAGCTGGCGATCTTGTGTTCACAAGGAGACAAATAATTGCTTCTTGCTGGCTAAGGGCCGAGGTAAGCGACGAAAGAGGACTGGTATAAATCATACCATACTGCTATTGGTCACAATCACTGACATGAAAACAAAACTCCTTAACAGCTATTGGCCAGCCGCACGCCTCCACAGGTCAATAATACCCCGTCATAGTCCACTTTCTGCCTGGCGGACCTATGACAGCCCTGATTCAATGATTTAAGACAGTCCTGTGGCTAGAGCCAGCAATCCGTTAGTGAAGGTAAGTGTTTACACTGGCAAATGCACAAGACCCAATTCCTGCTCTTGACATCAACTTCATGCACTCGGCGGCCTGAGCAATGGCAATTTCTAAAGGAGGTTGCTTTGGTAACCCGTATGACTCTGAAAATATAAAACCAAAAGACATGCAACATAATTGGAAATTGCAACAAACTTGTGTTATTACATTACAGAATCCAACATTTAAAACATACCCATGAAAATACATTAAAACGATGTGCACAACTCAGTTTCTGAGTATCATGAATGTAATGTTATTTCTAAAGCTAAGTTATATTCTTGACAATGGTGAAAGTCAGATGCTAAATTTTAGTTTAGGATCAGCCAGATTGTTCGCACTAAGATTGGTGAAAGGTTAAAATATTTTTGTGGTCCAGTATACTTCATGAAGTTTCATGATCAACCTAAACTGCTTGGAGAACAAACTGTGGCAGAATTTAAAAGTCACTATACATGACGAAGTTGTCGAAAGGTGTTCTGAAAATGTTAATAAAATTTTATATCACTTATCAAAAGAATAAAAAGCAAGTGATCATCATTACCTAGCCACTCATTTGGTGATGCCATTTTACCCAGTTAGCTATCAAGCATCACATCAAATGACTTTAGAGGCATATTCCTGAACTATCAGTACTTCGTCTCATGCATCTGTGTAAACATCATGGAATGTATCGAATATTTATGTAGCAAAGCATTATTTGGAACAGATTCTCTTCTGCTGTTGCTTGATAATCCTGGCTTCACTAAGGAAACATTTCGCATCGAAACCTTCTCATACTCAAGCAACAGATGCCTCTGGGACAGTTTTGTTGTCAGCTAGCCCTGACAAACTACTGCAAGCTGCTGACCAAGATGTAGGCATTGTGACATGGGAAGCCAATCTCATTTTGACATAAATGCTGTCCAGTTCGGATAAACTGCTTCAGTGTTACACTTTAAATAACTTCAGCATCCAATTTATTGCACTGATGTCTGACTATCCACCATAAAACACCTACTAACAATCAAGAGCTAAAATGTCCCAGTCAAAAATATCATGTGACATTTTCAAGGCAAGTGAATGGGCCAGATCTTTAAAGAGAACATAATGTCAGCCACTAGAGCTTAATTAATTAATAAAGTATTTTTGCAGAAATGTTTTAAAAATATTTTTAAAATTGTACATCGCTTATCAACAAAATAAACAGCAAACAATTGTCAATACCTAACTGCTCATTCGGTGACACCATTTTGCCATGTTATAGCTGCTTGGAGAGACATCATAAAACCTAGGAGCACTCTCATACCGTCGGTATTAAACAATATGACAATAAGAAATACAAACAAAAACGCCTAATACCCAACCAAAGAGTATCAGCTCTGTTCCGTGTTCAAAGGGCTGATGTTTCTTTCAGCTTGACGCTCGGTCAGGGCAATGTCACAAGCGTTGAGTTTTAGTGGTCCTACTCATAGTCGTCCTGCAATGGGTGTAAGTATTTGTCCTAGCTTGCTGAACTGACTCCAGGGAATTTACCAAACATAGCAGAACCTTCTAATTCATAACAAACTCTTTCATTCAGATACTGGGAAGATATTTTTGTAACAAATGGAAAGGAAAAATAATGCAAAGTCACAGTATTTTTCTTCAAGCAATGACTCTCGTGCGGCTGTTTTCTTGCCAGCTCGCCCTGACTTGTTACCACAGCATTTTGCCCAACATGTACGCACTGTGACAGGGGCAGTCGTTCTTAGTTCCCTGCTCATGAATGTGTGGTCCAAAAAGCATCAGTTTAACACTTCAACTAACAGCAAAATCCAATTTATTGTATCAATATCTGTCTATCCGCTATAAAGAAACCAAACTGGCAATCAAGAGCTACTAGGTTTCTGGACATAACAGCCCATTATCACATGACGCTTTCAGAGCTAGTGATTGGCTAAGTTCATAAGGGATTCTACAAAATGGCTAGTCAGATTGAACTGTTGGCCAGTGCCATATCCCCAAAACTGAACTTCATCTTCTCAGCTTTCTGAACTTTGTACAATTTTTGACATATTTTTCTGGGATAACTGCATCCTATATCCTTTTTTTCTATGCATATATAGTGGCAGACTTTATGTTCACTTTAAGGGTTTCTAAAACATGGCAACTCAATAAATTGCCAGTCAACGTCCAATACCATCATCGCAGCTTTCAAAGCTTCATGAATTTCTTTAATATTTTTTTTGGCTGTACCTTTTCTGTAGTGTGGCTGACTTCATTTTTTTTCTATTCATATACAATGGCAGACTTTGTGTTCACTGTATATGCATACTTTGTGGGAACATTCATGAACTAGAAAACATTGCCACTGATTGTTGAATGCATTTTTAGCTAGCACAAGCAGCTCTGGAACTCGTTAAGTGTGCGAGTCAAATTTCTGACATCCTAGCATTCACACACTTTTGGCGGATGTTTCAGCTATTGGGAATTTGCGCTCTTTACCTCAACAGATACAATGTGACAAAGCTTAAAAGCTATCTAAAATACCTTTCACCGGCTGACAAGTTTTGCCACACCGCCAAATACTTGACACATCACTCTCCTATTTTTTTGTTTTATTTATTTGATTGTTTCACGCTGTACACAGGAATATTTCACTTATACAACAGTGGCCAGCATTATGGTGGGAGGAAACCAGGCAGAGCCCTGGGGATACTCTCAACCATCTTCAAGCTGCTGGCAGACCTTACATACAGCCAGACAGCTGCTGGCAGATCTTCTTACAAACAGCCAGAGAGGAAGCCAGCATGAGCTGAACTTGAACTCATAGCGACCGCATTTGTGAAAGGCTCCTGGGTCATTGCGCCCTGCTTGCATGTTAATAACAACCGGAGAGGAAGCCAGAATGAGCTGGACTGCATGAGGTGTCTGCACCTGTGAGAGGCTTCTGGTTCATTGCACCATGCTGGCAAGTTAACCACATCACCCATGGAGGTCCCCACAACTGTGCTGACAACCTACCTAAAATGGCACTATTTAAGGCAGCACAGACTGGTTCTCGTTGGACTGGCTCCAGCTGAAAGCCTACTGGGCTGCTCCATGGGTCTGCATAAGCTAACAGGCTGAATGCATCCTGAAACAGAATCAACCGTGTATCACAACAGCATACTGCCTTACACTTAACATGGTAGCCTGAAACTAGCATATGCATGCAGGGATTTAAATTCTGTCACAAATTCTGTTCACTACACTTACAAATTCAAATACAATATACTGTACAATTATATATAATAGAGTTAAACAATGTATTTTACATTCTGGTCATATCTTGGCCACTATGATGTTTTAGAATAATGTCGCCTTTACTATGTGATCAGAAGCATTTACCTGGAGAGTTCGTTTATTGGACTCATTTTTGCCATATTCTCTTCTCAACTTAAGACTCATGGACTGAAGCTCTCGCCCAAAATGTAACATTTTTTCTATAGCTGCTGGACTCCCTCCACATAATGATCTCTTTTGTGATGGGGAGTCTATTTCTGCAACATAAAACCAAACACGATACAAACCGCTGATGTGACAGATTCGTGTATATAAAAATAACCGAGGCATTTAACATGTGGCAAATGTTGCATTCTTTACTACAATTATCATAAAAGATAACATAACAAGACTAGAGAAGGCCAGCTTAAGCACATCTCATTTTCTGGCCTTTCCTTCTCTGTGAAGCCTACGTTGACTACATTTATTTTTTCATTTGACAAACTTTTCCCCACATGACATACAGACATTCACACGAAACTGGTGGACAACAACTTCGATAAGTGATCTTCCACAAGTGTGTAAATGAAAGATCTGCTTCAATCTTGCAGAATATTCCTAACATGAAAAAAGGCTTTTACCTCTCACTAACACAACATAATAATACAATAAAAAAAATGAATATTGGCAATGTGATGACACACGCTAGCTTGTCGGAAGAAGAAAATTGCTGTCTCTGTTGGTTGGTCTTCTTATTGACATAGGCTATTCACTTAGCAAAGGTTCCTAGATGCACTACTAAGTGACAGTTATGAAAATATGCTTGTTGTTAGATTCATTCAGATGTGTCCTTCTTTTTAGTCTTCGCCATCTTCTCCCATTCTAACTAAAGATCTCTGCATATATGTATTCATAGTTATGTTTTGGTTCCTAGTTTTTATTCATATATTATCAATGGAATTGAAATTCAGGTGAAACAAGATAGTCATCTGAAGATTACAACCTACGTAATGCAGATCCTTTGCAAGATTATATTAAAAAATATTTTCCTCCAGGAAGAATTATTCCTGTCCAGCTGTTTGAAAACAGTACTGCAGTGGATTGTTAAAATAAGGGTTTTGGAACCTCCAGATATGGCAGTCATGGCAGAGATAAGAGTGAATGAAATACATGTCCCTCTTCCAGACTCAGACATCAGAATATTAGCTACACATGTCAGAATCCAAAAGAACACCACAAAAACACAAATTATTTTGTCAAAAATGGACAAGATAGCCCAAAGAACTGGATCTGCAACTTCGTACCAAGTTTCAATTCAATACAATAGACAGTTCTGCAAAAAAAAGTCCACAAAACTGTCCAAATCAAAAGGACAAAAACCTTGAAAAAAAGAACAAAATAGCCATAATTTTGTCAATAATGACCAAAACTCAAACTTGCTTTGTAACTTATCATTTCAACTCATAAAAATAGCACTTCTTCAAATAATGTGTTAAATTAAAAATCTATTTCATCATACAAAGGGGAATAACCCTGAATATTTGAAGACAATGTGTCCCAACAAAAATAAAGCTTCTACTTAAAGGACAAGAAAGCTAAAATGTGAAGTAAGGCTCATCATACAGAAAACTGAAAACTATGCATAAAAATTTATTTTTTCAGATTTTTTTAAGTGTGTTGAAAGGCATTCAAATATTTGAATAGTAAGGTGGGCTTTATGAGCCATACTGAAAGTATCTAGGAACTTCGACGGCACATCACCTTTTTTTCTTGATTTTCACCAGAAGGAAGAAATTTTTGGTAATCGTTTATCAGTAATCCTTTACTCACGAGTAAAATAGAGTTATTCCAACATTCAGTCTTGTGAACAGAGTTGAAAAAACTTCCTGTGACGTCAGAGTTCCTAAACTGTGATAGTATGGTCCATAAATTCTACCTTAGAATTCAAATGTTTGAATGCCTTTAACTCTCTTCGCAAAAACCGAAAAAAAATAAATGAAAGTATATTTATGCACAGTTTTAAGTGGTATATTCAGTGATACCTACTTCGATTTTTAGACGTCTTTTCCTTTAAGTACATGGTAGAGATAAATGGTATGATATTTTACAACTCGAAGTGAAGCTGTTCTTTATACATCATAGTATTTTGAAATGTTTATAAACAGTCAAACGAACAAATGCAAGCAGAGATTGGTGAACAACGCCATGCCATAGGATGACCTGTACAATGGTATTTAATAACCTGATAGATGTTAGCACTGTACACTGAATAAAACTGGATACATTTGTCATCCCACTCTTTCAGGTCTCCCATTCCCTAAATTTTGGTCGCATAAAAGTTGTAACATGGCATTCTAGCCAGTACAGCTTAAAGTAAAAAAACCTGAAGTAAGATTCATCAAGCCGACAACTGAAAACTCTGCATAAAAATACATTATTTGGCTTTACAGGGCTTTTGTACTTGTAGGCACATGCGCAAACCAATGGCACTTAGCTCACCCATATCTTCTGCCTCAAACTCTTTGCTGGCGCCATTTAAGCACTCTCCATTTGATGTCCCATTACTCACAGCCCGGTCTTCAGGTAAAAGTCCATCTCTCATTTCAATATCATCAGGATCAACAATGAGTGCAGAGTTACTAATGCCATTCATGGCTGAATTTGCGGCGTTCATTTGTTCCTCTGAAATGGTCTGTAAGTCTGCCTGAGCTTGAGATCCCCCCAGACCAACATTGTGGCCTTGACCTGGGCTCTGTGAACTATGACCTTTGGTGGGTATGACACGGTTTGGACTGTTGCCACGGGAGCTGCCGGACATGCTGTGCTGTGATTGGTGGAAACTGTGAGAGGAAGATGAGGAGCTAGAGGGTGGGTGTACAGGGCTCATGCTAGGGCTGGAGCGACTACTGCTGCTACCCCCACTGTGGTGAGAGCGGGGGCTCCTCAGGGATGCGCCCCGCACCTCACTGTCTGTGCCGTTCACCATCTCTATAAACTGTCTACATTTGAGCATGAATAACAAGTTAGCATTCCGCTCTAGAAGCCCTGGATATAATTGCTGTGTTGTGTCAATTGCCTCCCCCATTCTCCCTGCTAAAACTAACTTCTGTATTCCTGAAAACAAAAGCAAAAAAAACATGAATTGCTTTCTCAATTCATACCATTCGTTGAAATATAACATTGTCAAGTCTTACCATCTGCATTGTTCCGTAAACTTTAGATGTCAATCTGTTATCGCATTACCAAAAGGGCAACTAGATTTATTTTGCTGACAAGCAATTATATTATTCACATTTCACTTCCAGGATGGCAACGCAAAATACCAGTGGAGGAAATTGCTCACAGACAGAGTGAAACATCCACAACTCTTTCGCAAGTACAAACTTCTTAACATGAAGTTAGAGCCTTGCTAGAGGAAATGCTAAATTGCTTGTGGTCATATGAACTTCCACTTTTAATCACTCTGTGAGCAATAACAAATACTTTTTGCCATATTTCTGAAGCCCGTTGCAAATTAAAGTGAGGAGTTATTAAGTTCAATAGCACAACACTTTGTTTCAGTATTACCATGTGGCAGCACATCCAAATGTATACAGGGCACTTAGAAGTTCATATGGATGTCACATTCTGGTCAATAAATCAAACAAGTAACATAAGGAATTCAGAATATACTAATTTGAATGAGCTAACTTTGTCTGTTTTTGATGGAGGTCAGCTCCTCTTCAAAAGACTGGCCGGTGGATCTCCCAAAAGCCTCGGCAGATGCACAGTAACCATGGTGAACGAGATATGTCGAAACAATTCTGAAACACAATATCACTACTTACAAATGATGACAACATTCATGTAAAAACTTCCAGCTAAATCAGCAGCACAAATCTGCAGAGTTTCACACAAAAAGAACAGCCAGTGACAAAACCAAATCTGCAGAAAAGAACCTTTTAACACACTAGTGTAGTGCCTCTTGATAACAATCCATACCTGTCACATGGCCTAAATGCTATGCCTCTACTCACAATAGCATGCAATGGAAAAACGAATGATTTTTGAAGTCATCATTGTCTATATGTATTCTGCACATACTGTATCCTATTTTTCGAACACTGGACACTGCACTTTATATGTAGTTATTTATGTATTTATTTGATTGGTGTTTTGAACTGTACTCAAGAATATTTCAATTATACAGCGGTGGCCAGCATAATGGTGGGAGGAAACCGCGCAGAAAAACACTGGAAACCCATGACCATCTGCAGGTTGCTGCAAGACCTTCCCGGAGCTAAACACTAATCGGCAACTACATATAGTTAAAGGTGGAGAAAACATAACATTTACATGAAGTTGAGATGAAAAAGTGCGAAAAGTTAGTTCTAAATTTGGTTATTTTTTTTTTGTTTAATTTTTCTGTACAGAGAGAACACATTTGAAAAAATTTGGGTATTTGGGACCACCCCTTTCAACATACTGTTTCTGCGTAATAATGCTATAAATGAAGATGTAACACATGTTCAATAAGATATTTTCACTAGAATTTGGTCTCATCAGATAACAAATGTGTTCAGCCTAGATTTTGATTATATTTATATTTTTATTATATTCAAAAATATTATCATAATCCAGATAAAATGTATGTGTGTGGATATAAACAACAAATTTACATTCAAATAAATTTATCACCACCAAGTTGTGGACCCAAATACCCACCAAACAAAACTATTATTTAGTTCAAACATACTTCTCCCAAAAGACAAAAGATCATAAAAAAAATAGATTTAGACCATATTTACAAATAAGCCTTCATTCTCTTTCCTCTGATTTTGGCACCATTTTTGTGTCTTCTTCTCCTTTATTAACCCCTTTATTCTATTTTCTTTTTAGAAAGCTGCTGTAAAAAGTTGACTGTAGAACCTTTGTAAGGCTGCCTGCCACTCTCCCTTCTTGTCCGTCACTTGGAACCTCTCCACGGTGGTGCGTGTCTTCATCTGCCACTCCTGCAGGGGAAAAGGAACAATGATTTAATTCATGAGATTAATATAGTGTCAAGTACTTAATTCTCGCATGGAACTAATTTTTGTGGATTTCGTAGTTTTACCGCGAAAATTAATTCCAACATAAAAATGTTCTATTACTGTAAATATTATATATAATGGTAGTAGCATTACTGCACTAAGACATTATGAAACAAAGAAATGCAATCGGGTACAGTCATAGCACTTTAATTCGTGAAATAAGCACAAATTTCTTTTCTCAATGACGGACAAAACACACTGGATATTTAACATTTCTACATGTCAAAAAGCAACTGAAAGCTTTGCTTAAGCTTACAATCCAGCTTTAGCAAATCCGGACTGGATCAGCCCTCATCTTTTGCTTATATCCTTTCACTAACCACCTGGTGTGAATGGGTATAATAACTGAAGTCTGATAACTAGTCGTTTGCCCGCTGGAGCCCAACTTGGACAAAACAGGACTGGACAGCACTCTTCAGTTCATCTTTCAAGTCTTTATTGAGTGAGTGCTTGGGGTTTAACGTCGTACTCAACAATTCAAGTCTTTATTGACAGACAGGTCAAGGGCCTATAGTTTGTCCGTGCAACAACCAGAAACAAAGAGAACAATAACATTGTTCCTCTTTGGTTTTGTCAATAATTCACTCCCCTTATGCGCCTTGAAAACAACAAAAATGGCCACAGATTTCGATTTCGGGCGAGCAGTAGGCTTCATGACTTTATGGGTCTGGCGGATGTAAAGAAGCAGCACTTCGTCATCATATCTTAACATGGATTCTTCAGTACTCTGCTGTGATTCGGTATGTGTCACATCCCAGCCCTCAGGAAAGTAAAATGGGGTGGCAACTATCTGACTTGCCGCCCTAGATCAGCTTGGGCAGAAGGAAATCACCTGAAGAGCAGTCATCTGCCGCTTGTCCTCAATGCCGTTCAAGGTGACTTGCTGGGTCCCACGCTTCTCCATCGTCCACTCTCCCCTGGGTACAATGCTGACGACAGTCTGGTCCCAGGTAATGACTAGTTCATCAGGGATATCGTGCTCTCGGACCGCAGATTCCACTCTCTCCACAACGGCCTTCTCCAGACTGTTGAAATCTTCGGGAAGCCGCTTTGTATCTTTTGTACCCTTCCGCTTGGCCTATCCGAATCGATGCACGAAAGACACAAAAAAAAGCACAAGCAAACAGCCATCACAATCCTACGGTTAATGACACCTCCCCTCCGCTGATCAGGAATTTTTCCACCCAACTTCTGACCAACCCATCGTACGTCTCACCTAAGGGAAGGGGTTCATTGGGGAGTGCTGAAACTGCCGTCTGTAGTCTGGACTTCACTCGCTGAAGATACGATTTCTTCATTGCACGCACAGTACTCTCATTGACAGATCTGCCAAGCTTTGTAGAAAATTTGCGAGCCGCGTGTGCTACTCCAATTTGTACAGCAGTTCTTGCAATTTTGGCTCTGGTTTCATTATCAAAAGGTGTTGTATTCCCCTCGTTTTCTCTTCTGAGAATTCATGGCCGTTTGCACAACTTCTGTTATGGCTTCCGTCGTTTCATCTTCCTCTAGAGCCTCGCTGTGTTGTGGGCTAGCCAAGCGTGGTTGGAGGCTTTATAATGGTTATCCATTTCCAAAGAGACATCATGTTATCTGATTGCGATAATCAGGTATGGATGGATTACTCTCATAACAGTGTATTTATACGTTTTAAAACCGCAGGTGTGGAAGTCTTATGACACGTGGTGATAATTCACCAGCCATTGTTTTAATCTCCGATCCAGATTATAAGGATTATCAACACCCATCAGAAACAAAAGAGGATTAAAGCCCTTGCTTGTCAATACTTGTCTGACTGGACTGAGTAATTCTGGCCACATAACAGCTTGGTTGAGTTAGCAGCTCAGACATTTTTAATTTAATGGATTAAATATGCAAAAATTAATTCCCGCAAATCAGTTTTTGAACAAAAACCGTGAAAATAAATTCCAGCAAATAAGTACTTTACAATATTTATATATTTATTTGTTACAGAATGCCAGACTCATTTTTTTTTCCGTGATGCTGGCAATTTTTACGGGAGGAGGATGCCAGAATAGCCCACCAACATTTTGCCAAGCTACAGATAAACTTTCCCACAAGTGGTAATGGATGAATGTTAAGACTGTGCAAACGACCACGTGTCATACACTGTTTATTGTCCACAGCCAGGGATGAACAATGGACACCTATAGTCTTCACAAGTGTTGGTATGGTACTAATAACCAGTATCCCCTGCTTACCTTCATGTAATCCTCTATGTCAAAAATGAACGGGCTTTGTCCGAAGTTTGCCTCCACCACTTCACCAGGGGTCTGCAGACCCACAGTCGGATATAAATTTGTCTGCAATAACAAACACAATGATAAATACCTGGAAGAACAAAACATGCCACAAGTTAAATTACACGTAATCTCATAATTTGAATGCAGGTGTCAAACTTTGAGGAATGCAGAAGAGATATATAAACCATCACTGTTGAAATCTTAGTATTTAAACCAACTCAGTTAAATGCGTTTGCCAACACAACTAAAATCCACTTTAATGTTGGCTGTTACATTCTAAATAAAATGAGCTAGATATGCTAGGCCAACAGAAACAAAATCTATTTGCATATGAAATAATATAATACAAAACTTAATGCGTGGTACGAGCCGCACCAGGACGGACAAAATTTATTTTCATGTCATAATAACATTCAGCCAAAATGTACTTGACTAACACAAATGAAAGCTAGTTTCCTCTTAGCCATAACTACATGTACAAAAATGTCATTCCATCATCCAAGAAAAGTTAAGTAACTATTCATACAAATATTTGATTTCTTAACTTGGTTGGTGTTTTACGCTGTACTCGAGAATATTCGCTTATACGAGCCAGCTATCAATAATATAGGAGGAAACGGGCATAAGAATTTGTGTACTTACCGGTAAGTCTGTGAAAGCAATGCCTGAAAGCAATTTGGAAGAAGAGATTTTAGAGACAATTCATGCCTTTACATCTGAACTCAACATGGCTTCATAAGGCATAATACAAATAAATACACCTCAGATCAGACAATTTAATAGGTGACAATATGGTCAGAAAAAGGCCAGTGCAATACATTCCAATGTTTTAAATATACTGGTTAAAAAAAATGCTGAAAAAAACGAAGTGGAACATTTTCCTGTGCAGTGTTTAATGTTTTTATTATCTGACATATGCCTGATGCTGGTGGGTTTTCTTTTTGTTTGGAGACAAAATCAAATTTGATGAATTATATAATGAACTACAAACCCAGGTTGACACCGTTTTTGGTGTAGAAGCATGTGTTGTCTATGAGATTGACACAGCACCCCACCACGTCCCCTGTGGTGAAGGTAGGCCCATACGCCTGTCCAGTGCCCGAGGAGCAGAATGAGTGGCCATCATCGCCATGGTAACCATAGGTGTGTTTGTCCCAGCCTGAAAAACACAGGGTAATTTATAATTAATGCGCTGTATTTCCCCTGAAATATTCGTTACTAGTATATTTTCCAAGGCAAATTAATGTAAAAATACTATTTTTAGTGCTGCACTTTACACTTTTCTAAATAGGCCATCATGCTACTTTCCAAACAAACCTCAAAATGTTTTTTCAAGATCAATAGAAACAGAAGTATGAAAATTGACAGTAAAGAAGGGCTTTGTAATTAATGTACAGCAACCTCCTGTTATATTTATTTATTTATTTGATTGGCGTTTTACGCCGTACTCAAGAATATTTCACTTATATGACAGCGTCCAGCACTATGGTGGGAAGAAACCCATGACCATCCACAGACCTTCACACGTACGGCCGGAGAGGAAGCCAGCATGAGCTGGACTTGAACTCACAACAACCGCACCTGTTGTATGAACACTGTATGCCGATTTCTCACCTGGCAATCTGTTCATATTGGCTCCCTGAGCTGACAGCCCGATTCCCATGTATCTGTAACAGACAAACAACATTTTGGAATTCAGTTCTCATTGTTTTTGATCCTGACGCTGATTTTCCTTTTCAGAATCTACAAATTCTACAATTCTTCAGCGTTGAAATTATTGTAACATTAATGCTGTCAATGGCAACCAAGCCTTGTCTATTTCATATTGATAATTTTTTTTTTCTGACTGAACAAAAATTCTGGATACAAACCACATTATGCATCCTCAATCTGACAGTTACCCACTTCAAATAAATGCTTCTATTTCAATTTAACACACTACACAAAGATTTTTGATACGCACAATCTGAAATTCATAGTTTCCTTGATGTTTGAAATTTTTAACGGCATAACAGAACTCTTGTATAAGTGAAACTGTTCCTTTGGTGAGTATCAGTAAACAGAGTAGGAAAGAAATTTTTGGGGAAAAAAAAAAGATATACAAGGGACATTACATTTTCTGACATAGACTGCTAGAATTGCTAAAGTTCTCTCCCTTTGCATATGTGGCACAGGCTGCTAGAATTGCTAAAGTTCTCTCCCTTTGCATATGTGTCACAGCTCGTGCTCACCGTTACAGCTTTACCAGATGCAGTCATCGGGTCTAACTACCTCCACGTTATACAGAATCCGGAGTCTTTATGCTATGAATTATTCATGAGGATACTGTACGTACATGAAAAGCTAGTCTTGTCACTACAATAAATGGTAACAAGGACAAACATCTGAACACACAAACTGATGTCACTGATTCCCATTGTGCAATGTGTGCAGATCTTCGCAGTTGGCTTATTTCTACATGGACTGGACCATGGTCTTTTTGATACTATATCATTCACAATGTACAGAGTAATGACAGCTCATGTTACAGTGGATAATTTGGTGCCCTCAGGTGATTAAAGCACATGTGGATTCAGATTAACTATACCAACAAAAAGATCACCAGCCATGTCTGGTACTGTTGGTTTAATTGCAGGTGTCAGTAACACTACCTGGAACAAAGTCAGTGAACCAGTAATGTACCGTACTGGAGGTCACAAATACAGACAACTCGCTAAGAAATTTCTCTTCAAAGCACAGTATGCCATTGCTTTGTATGTATACATTTTTAAAAATTACCAATCATGATTTCCTTTTTTTTTTAATCAAGTTACATAAATGATGGCTAAAACATGTGCATCTGATTTAACCCCACCCCCCCCCCCCCCCACTCAGAGCTGAATTAATCCAGATATAAAACACTGATAAACAGAGGGAAGCAACAATCTGGCCCATAAACCTATATCCAGATCTAGATGGATATGCCAAAAATCCCAGTTGTGGCAACAACAGGTAAGTAATCTGCTGACAAGACTTGTCCATTCTGAACTGAAGGGGGGTGAAGGGCTGCATGAGAAGCTCCTCCACCATGAAACAGCTGTTCAGCAGGCATTATACATGAAGTCAGGGGTAAATTTAGCCATGGGTGTGTGAATACATACACACACGCATAATGGTGTGTGGTGTATATACACATAATGGTGTGTGGTGTATATACGGGTGAACACACTGACCCCATTGCAGTCATGCAAGTGTACATGAAAAATGTACATTAGCTGAAGACATATACTCTAACTACCAGAAGACTCCACAGTCATGTGTTTATGGGGTAATACCTGGGCATGTGAGCAGAGAATGTAAACACAATCTGTGTCAACACAGTGCTGAGTGTCTGCTGGTATGACAGCAAAGAGCAGAGTCATTGTGGACATAACCTCTGTCCCCCTGGGGCCACCAGCTGATCACCACCAGTCAGCTGAGTAAGCCACCCTAGCCCTGGGCTGGACAGTCAGGCTCTTTATACCCCCAAGCCTTACATGCACATACCGCTCTTATTTAAAATGCTCACTCCTCTAAAGATGAAGTCCAGTCTGACCAGAATGCAAGCATCTATATAACAGCCCATAGATCGCTGTGCATGTGGGGAAATACCACCACTATGCTCGTACCTGTAAATCTTATCTTTTACCTAACCCCATGACATCGTTTATCAATCTCTATAATGTAGTTTACATACAAGGATTTATGTTAATGCCGTAAGTCACCTTTGCATTATGAAAGGCCGTCCTTTTTTTTTTTATTTTTTAGGCGAAATATGAGACCTCGTGGCATTTGGGATCTGTGTGCTAATTTCACTCCAGGGTATATAACTTAACCTTGTTGTGGCATGTGTACTATAATAAATATCCATCTTATTGAAATTCTACATTGTTAATGGTATTTCAAACTGCAGTAACTAATGGCACAAAAATTCAAGAAACTGAAAATACTTTAAAATGTTGCCGTTTTATTATTAATTAAGCTGTAGAAACTTCCAAGGCCAATGCTAATCTGACCACTCCTGCTCCGTTGTGGTAAGTGTACAAGAGTGCATCCTGAAAATAAAACGCTAATGTGGCTTATACAACATGAAGGTCAAAGTATTATTCTTCCCCCCGCCCCCCAATCTGATTAAGGGGCTCACATCTTGAAACTCAATGAGAACAACTGCAATGGGGTAGGCTCCTGATTCAGAGTCCTGTACACTAGGTTGCAAAAGGATGCCGGTGTACAAATACACAATCTGATTCACATGTTTTGACAGTGGGACTTGAAGGGGACATGTTGTGGTCATCGTAAGACAAGCCCACTACCTGTACCTGTTATACATGCATGTCTTACATCATCTAAATATCTTACCTAACAAAACTGTCAAGAAGGACTATACTATTACACAGGGACTATTTTCATTCTTACCATTAATGACTACCATAAGCAGAGAATAGCTGCGATTTTTTTATGAAAATCTGAATTGGGGGAAACACATACACTCATGCAATATGTGAAGCCTATAAATTTTGCATAACCAAAATATCATAAATTATTACTTACATGTACAAATATTTTTATGTTATTCTTGTAACAACAACAACAGAGTTATGTACAATACATGCACATATACCAGTATATAAACATCAAATTTATATGGATCACTGCACTGGGAACACGTACTTACATGTAGATGCATGTATATATGTAATTCTCTCACTTCAATCAACTGTCATAAAACATAGTATGTGTAGATCTATTAATGGGGGCTACTTGGTGAAAGCCTGACCCCTTCCCTAAGCTCGACTAACCAGCAATTTGTCACGGTTAACGCAATGGCTAGGATCAGGCTTCAGGAAGTCCTCGTCACGTTTTTATGTTGGATTTCTTTTTTTCCCTACAGGCACTTTCTTTTTTCTTTTGACAGCACGCTATCTTCTGTTCCATGTGTTTGTCCTAACTATTTAACTATGTAACAGTATGTTCTTTCAGAGAAAAGCTCTATTTATAAAACTATGACATAGCCATGCATCTTTGCTTCATTACATACTGACTGGCTCAAGAGACTGATGAAAGTTTTCAGACATTTTCACTGCACTGAATATGATGGTTAAATGCTTTATAGTGTGTCATTTTCCTATAAAGTTAAGTGAGCCTGTCAATCCTGAATCAGGTCATCAGGTTTTAAAGTCAATGAGGCAGATTTCTTACATTTTATTCTGGTACCTCCTTGCACGATGCTCAGCATGAGGGCAGAGGCTTTTGGACACGTCACTGCCAGTCTATTTACCATTGTTCTGATCACTTTTTTTTTTTTTTCTGAAAGCAATAGAATTACTCCAGCATTCAGCCAAAGGTTCTGCTACAAGGTAATATTATTGACACAGAGCTGCACCAAACTTGCAACTCAAGGCTAGTTAGTAGTACTTATTTACCCAATATTATACGGAAATGATCACGTCACTTGTACCTGAATAGGAAGAGGCTGTCTGTGGCCCAATGACAGACCCCCATGTGCATGTATACATGTAAAACCACAGAAAACTGAACTCTATTAGCACACTTTTCCAGCTGATGAGGGCTGATAATTTAGACCACGCTGAAAAACTGCCATAATTCTCTTTCTATCCCGGTTAAATGTATAAGAAGATATGTATATGCATAGGAGTTGTCTTAGCTGAAACAAAGCAATGGCATTGGAGAGGTTTAGCCTGAGGCTACACTCAGAGTGATTTTATTATAACACTGCCTAGGGTACTACTGTATCATTATAAAGGTGTATACATACACAATGAAGACCCTAGAAATGAACGTCTTCCCAAAATAAACAAAACAGGCTAATTATTTAACTCTATACTGACAAAGCAATACTTGTATGTATTCCTTCATAGATGATTAAGCCACAACAACACGGTTTTAATGGAATTGTAAGTATATGAAGGCATACAACTGAACATTAAGACATGATCAGAAAGTAATAAATTGTATGTAATCAGACACAAAGTCAGTGCCATTCAAAAAAATCCTCCTTGGTTACAAAAAGAAATGTGAGTGCGAGTGAGTGAGTGCTTGGGGTTTAACGTCGTACTCAACAATTTTTCAGTCATATGACGACGAAGGAATCATTAGGGTGCATGTACGTGTAATGTGCCTCCTTGTTGCAGGACGGATTTCCACCGCTCTTTTATTTAGTGCTGCTTCACTGAGACGACTTACCGAAGGCAAGTAAGCCGCCCCGCCCGAGCCATTATACTGATAAGGGTCAACCAGTCATTGCACTATCCCCTTCATGCTGAACGCCAAGCGAGGAAGTTACAACTTCCTCTTTTAAAGTCTTAGGTGTGACTCAATCAAGGATTGATCCTGGATCTACCGGTCCCGAAGCGGGCGCTCTACTAACTGTGCTATCCGGGCCGGTCCAAAAAGAAATGTAAAATATTATATAATTTAGAAGTATTTCTGCACACTGTTGCCTCTAATACATTGCCTTTGATCTGAGGCACCTTTTATTTTTACTTCACAGAAAGCCAATGTGCTGCAAATACATGTAAATAAAGATCAAAATTCTCAACGATAATACAGGCTTAGTACACAAAATACATGCTAGTTTTATGCACGACATGATGTATCTGAGTTGAATATATATGTCATGTTGACTACTTTTGTGCAGGAAAGAATGGCCATAACTACAAGCAAGAGAGCCATGCGTGTACTTCTGGCTGCCATGCCATACACAGGGCATGACCGAGCAACCAAAATAACCCTCAGCTAACATGACAGACAGGAATTTGTCATGGGCTGTCTTAGTCATAGACTTTTCAGGTGCAAAGAACATACACACTGCTCAAAAGACCGGGCCCGATAGCACAGTTGGTAGAGCATCTGCTTCGGGAACCGTAGATCAAGGGTCAATCCTGGGTTGAGTCACACCTAAGACTTTAAGTCGTAACTTCCTTGCTTAGCGTTCAGCATGAAAGGGACAGTGCAACAACTTGTTGACCCGTAACAGTGTAATGGCTCGGGCAGGGCAGCTGATTGCCTTCGGTAAGGCGTCTCAGTGAAGCAGAACTAGATAAAAGAGCGATGGAAATCCGTCCTGCAACAAGGAGGCACATTACATGCACTCTAAGGATTCCTTCATCATCACATGACTGAAAAATTGTTAAGTACGACGTTAAACCCCCAGCACTCACTCACTCACTCACTCACTCAATGCTCAAAAGTTATGGAAGTACACCTTACACACGTGTAGTTCATATGTACTTCACTAACTCCAATGATAGCACCATAAGATTCACTATTAGTGCCCCCAAAAATTCAAAATGTTCATACAAATGGGCCTCAAGCTTTCACTCAACCCAATTAGGGAAACTGACAATTATACTTAGACATATAAAAAGAAACTAATAAACTACATTCGTATCATTCATTTGACTGTCAGAAAAACTACATAAACATGTCAATATTTGAAGGCCTTTCCTCTTCCCCGTTCTCTTCTTTTATCTTTTTTTTTAATGATATGTCTATGAATAGGGCACTGAGGCCATCAAACACCTAACAGCGTGACAACAGCATAAGTACATCCACATGGTAAAAGGCCACCCTCACCACACATGACTAAGGTGACTAACACAGTACTCATATATGTATCTTGGCAATTTATGTTAAATTTAATACTTATGTATCTGTACAGTACTCAAAATTACGACTCTAAACTACACAGACCAGCATAGCTTAGATTCTTGGGATTTGAATTTTGGCTGCAGTCCAAGTTTGGAGCCATTTACTTTTTAACAGCAGATATAAATTATCACAAAAAAAAAGCTTTCACATAATATTCTGGCACTTTCTTTATATTTTCATGCCTATTTTGTAAAAAAAACAATTGCCTGTACTATCTAGAAGTGGTGAATGACCTAAAATGTCATTTACTCCATGACTTATGACTATTTTTTTTTTGGCGAATGACTATTTTTCCCCATGCCCATGACTATTTTTCCCCATGCCTATTTTGCTAGATGCTGATAGTTCTTGATCTTAGAAAGGTGTTTTGAGGTTTGTTTGGATGGTAGGATGACATATACGTGAATGTGAATGACAAACAGAGCAGTTTCAGGGATGTACTTCACTGCATATTAATGATTTACTACTGAGCAACCTTAGGTACATGTAATTTCTTATAAGCTCAACTAAGTTAGATTTTTTGCATCTTGGTAACGTGTCTTGCCTTTCTTCAATGACTTTCGAAGTGAAAGCTCATTTTCCAAGGATTTCAAAGGCCTTTTGTTTTTTCCTTAGTTTCAAGGATATTCAGCCCTTTTTCCAGCTGTGCTTTGCACATAACATATCTATGATCTAGATCAGCATAGGCATGGTTTCACACAGAGCTTGTAGCATTACATGCATGTAATTTCTGTAGCTATTCTGTTGTTATCCTGCCTGTGCAGTGTACATATTCATGTAACACCATGATGAGTTCCTAGTGAAACCAGGTCCTGGTGACAGATGGTATAACTGACATTATCTACACGTACAGGCCATCCCTATCACACCTAACACAACTTGTCAAGACTAAATGTACTTGGACTAGTCTAATAATCATACAGCTGTCAAGGGGTAGACTAGGGGCTGGTTTCAATGAGCCATTTTGGGCAGAAGTTTGTAAAACAAAATACTGTGTTTCACATAAAATCCCAATACATCCACAGGTTTTTCTATGAAAACCAGCTCCATATGTCTGTCTGTCTGTCTGTCTGTCAGCTCATCAAATGCTTGACATTCTGTCTTTTGGCATGGGCTAGTGACTTTATAATGAGAGGCCTAAGCACAAGACAAATGTCACAGCACTTGTTGTTTACATTTGTTGTGATGCCTTCATAATAGATGTATGATGCAAAGACTATCAGACATGACACCTCACCTAACCACAGTACACTTAACAACAGGTTCATACATATTAGACATGACACCTCACCTAACCACAGTACACTCAACACCAGGTTCAGACCTATCAGACATGACACCTCACCTAACCACAGTACACTCAACACCAGGTTCAGACCTATCAGACATGACACCTCACCTAACCACAGTACACTCAACACCAGGTTCAGACCTATCAGACATGACACCTCACCTAAACACAGTACACTCAACAACAGGTTCAGACCTATAAGACATGACACCTCACCTAACCACAGTACACTCAACACCAGGTTCAGACCTATCAGACATGACACCTCACCTAAACACAGTACACTCAACACCAGGTTGACGCCTCACCTAACCACAGTACACTCAACATCAGGTTCAGACCTATCAGACATGACACCTCACCTAAACACAGTACACTCAACACCAGGTTCAGACCTATCAGACATGACACCTCACCTAACCACAGTACACTCAACACCAGGTTCAGACCTATAAGACATGACACCTCACCTAACCACAGTACACTCAACACCAGGTTCAGACCTATTAGACATGACACCTCACGTAACCACAGTACACTCAACACCAGGTTCAGACCTACACTTTCCTGAATCTCCCCTATCTGATCCAGTTCACAACTAGACATCTGAATGGCTGAAGAACTGTACATCTTGATAACTTGACTTCATCTTGAATTGACAAAATACTGATATTTACATCTCAGACTGACCATTAAAAACTGCTTCTAAGAAGATCTTTTTTTCCTTTCACTGAAAATGTAGTCAAAAGTTTAGACTGTAAGGTGAGCTCTATGGATCACATAATATTGATATTCAATGACTTCAAACAGATAAAACTGAAATTTATTGCCGGATTTTCATTTTTGAGCACAGGCACACATTACATTTACATGACTGAAGATGACAATGGTTTCATTCAGTGTTGAACCTAAGGGTGATGGGTTTTCTTCTGTTGCTTACTTCGATTTAATGCTTTCTTTCTCAATGAAAACAACAAATTATGAACACTTACACCTCAATATACCTACAAACAAATAAGAGGAATGAATCTATTCAAGGGATATCAAACAGATGTGACCTCTGCCCTAAACATCACTTCACTCAACTGATAATCACTGGCTTTCTGAGATTAAAGAAAAAATACCGGTCCAGACAAGTTCAAGGGTACATGTACATCAGATAAGTGCACAAGCATGTTTTACACAGTGTATTTCCCGGCTCCAATGAATGCAATTTTACAGGCAACTACAAGTTATAAAATATCCCTTTTGGTGCTTACACTTTTTTCAGTAGGATATCCCACCTTCCCCACCCACCTTAAAACACCTTTCTAAGTGCAAAAGAGCACCCAGGATCAGGCAAAATGCGCGACTTCCAATTTTAGGTCACTTATTGTAAATGTACATCAGATGTTGCTGGACACAATTTTTTTTCCATCAATCTATACATTTTTCTTGACAAAGATATTACTTGGCCTAAGTCTTTGTTTTGACATCAGATATTGTTCCTCCAGCACATTAAACCACTAAACACTTCACCATTCCTTCATCGCTCTTAATGTGTATCATAACTATTAACCATATAGGCACATGCAATTTAACAGGCTCATGTCAACATTTCTGCTGGAAAAAAGTACAACCTTCCAAAGTGATTATCATCTCTGTCTGTGAAACTAACAGACGACTTAAAGCATTTAAAATTTTGGGTTGAATTATCCTGACATACTTTTTAACTAGTGCATATATGTACTAGGTATTTGTCTCCTACATGTTCACAAATGGTTAAATGTACCTTTAACATTCATACCTGTGAGTACATTTGCAAATATGTAAGGCTGGGTGAAAATGCACCCGGAATATACATGTATTAAGGTGTATGAATCTGTAGGCCAAGCTCCAGTGTGCCAAAGATCTGGGTTATTCCTTGTACGCTGTAGCAATGATGCCAAAAGGTTGAAATTCCATTCAGCACTAAACACAGACAAGAACGCAACACAGATGTGTCTGTAGTAGACATAGAAGCGGTTATTTGTGCGCAGGTATAATTACATATACAGATGTGATGGTGAAACAAACCCACTGCCTTCCGCTCTTAACACGCCTACACTGTTAAACAAGATTACACGTACATCTACACAGTAACCTGTGTGGTATTCAGGGGTCCAGTGTGATGGGCTACATTGTACAAAGTTCCACAGGAAACATTACAATGGAACAAAGGTTCAGATACATACATGATATGACATTTTAAAGCAGCAATGGAACATACATGTAAGTGCAGTTCTGATCAGGCTTAAGTGGTAGGCACAGTTATAATAATGCCCAGGGTATTTTATAGTGGTCATGGAAGAAAGGTGTATTAGGTGCAGATGGAGGACTTTGTTGAAATGGAACATAAGTGTGGTTGCAAGATGGAGCACCTAACGGCAAAGGAACATAGGTGCGGGTGCAGAAGGAGCACCTTGTGGTAACTGAAAATAAGTGTATTTATTTATTTGATCGGCGTTGTTATGCATTATGATGGGAGGAAACTGAGCAGAGCCCAAGAAAACTCACAACCATCAGCAGGTTGCTGGAGGACCTTCCCGTGTATGGCAGGAGAGGAAGCTGGCATGGGCTGAACCTGAACTCACAGTGACCGCATTGATGAGAGGCTCCTGGGTAATTGCTCCACACAGGCATGCTAACCAACTCGCCCACAAAGGTCCCCAAACACAGGTGTAGGTGTAGTTATGACTGGATACTGACTGGTAATGGAACAGGTGTAGGTACAGACAGAGCACTTAGTGGTATTGGCACGTGGGTGTAGCTGCAGGTGCAGATAAGGCACTTCATGATCATGGAACATACATGTAGGTAGTTACAATGAGGCACTAAGTGGTAACAGAACATACATGTAGGTGTAGGTCCATTTGTGTACATGTAGATAAGCTTACACTAATATAGAACAGAGCCAAAACAACACAGCCGACAATAACAATGACAATTAACGTCTTCAACAGTTACACTTTAACTTTTTGGAACACAACTTCAAGAACACTTTTTCATTGGAAGGGGCACACGTAAATAGATTAGATTGATCTTTGTAATAACTTAGAATAATCCATGGCATGGACCTACCCTATTCTATCTGATTATGGTTATGTTAGGTATAAGATAAAACTGTTCTGGATTGCCTGGATTGACCTGGAGAACAAACACCTTCTTAAGGCTCTGATTACTAAAAGCTTTCACACTGAGTATTCACATCTTTATTACAAATGTCCCAAAATGATTCTTGGCTTAATGAGTATCCAGTGTATTGAAGTAAACGGAGTAAGTAATAATAAATGTATGTGGGCACAATAAAAACAAAATGCTGTACAGCGAGTTATACACCATCAGCCACCACTGTCACTGTATGTTTATTTTTAGACATCAAATGTTTGATATAAACATGACCAGGCAGTTAAAGCTGACAAATAACATCAGGTATCTTTTTTGTACAGATGCCTTCACAATCCTACATTATTTGTTAATGTTGCTGTATGGTATTTTCGTCCAAAACAGTTAATATCAGATGGCTCATGCATGAGCTTTGATAGTACCACATTTTAAAACGGAAAAATATACTGTAGCTTCATAAAATTTACAACGAAAAAAGTATTTAAAAGTCTTAAACAAACAATAAAATGTCTTGAAATCTCAATAAACGTAGATGACATAACATTACTGAAACCCGTTGAACTTGACCTAAAAATAAACTTGATAAAAGCCACAGACTAGAGCTGGACTTGAACTCATGGATGCACCAGTCATGGGCTAACTGATCCTCTTCTAAGACAACCCATCAGGCAGATGACATTTACTTAAGGTCAGGGTATTTATTAACATATAAGAATAACCTATCTCAAAAATTTAATATCACCTTGGCTGCCTTGTACATTCCCCTTCCATGAGTAAAATTTTAATTGGAAACAAATTCACCAGATGAAAAAATGATGAACAGATATATCACCTACTAAAAACAAATGAACAGGGAACTAAGCAGCTTCACAGTTTATACATCCTACAACAGAAATAGAACTAAATATACACTGCAACCTTGCAAATATTCTTCTTCACTTTTACCCCTATAACAATAAAATGGACTAGCCCATAGTGACACACATTTGTGAGAAAAGCATGCATTGGTTACAGCTGTAGGTATGATAAGGAAGAACAGGTTGCAGCTGTAACTCTAGCTGACTGCACATATGGTGCGGTTATCACATCAGCATGTAGTTGCAGTCTGCAACACTCCACTACCTGGCTAGGGCATGGTCCAAAGTGGAAACCCAAACCCTGATCTTACTTTAGACCTACTCACAGACCCATGAAGGTAGATCTGCAAGCTCTCTGGCATGTTTTCAGGTCTAGAAAGAATTATGTAACCCAATATCATAGTAACATAACGAAAAGTTTTGCCAATACCCTAAAACCTCACACATCACTGACAAATCCCTGGGCATGGTTCACTGAATGATAAATATAATTATACATGTACTAATGGTAATCCTATAATACAAATGGTTCTAAAAGTCTGCTCTAATGCTGTGGATAAATCAAATTGGTCGAATACTCATTCTACACTTCAAACAAGAAACAGCTCAACTGAGCTATGTTCCAGAAGATTGAAAATTGAAGAAATACTGCTAACAAAAGTGAAGATATCAACTAAAGACATGGCCATCTTGACTTGGGATGTACAACTACCAGGTTAATTGACCAACGAGTCATGTGGTGTGTGTACATATACTGTGTCTTCTTGTGACAGGGCGAGTCCATGCTTCCAAAGTGCTGCTGACACTTAAGTATCATGCAGAAGACACTACATATGACACCCCATCCAGTTACATTATACTGATGCCGGGACAATCAGCCCTGTTTCCTTGCTCTAACCTCTCAGTGCTGTCTGCCAAGCAAGTTAGCAACAAGTAACATTTTTAAAGGCCTGACCACACCCACTCAAATAAACACCATAGAAATGTACAAATTTTTCGAGATAATTCACTTCACTTATAACTCCAGGAAACAAGGGAGCAAGTATATGTATGTAACATAGCTGCATCAATTTTTCACACTCATTCCTGGCTTTATAGACATTCCTATGCCATGTGAGTATTCCATCATTAATTAATTAAGAGAATGAGCTGTAAATTTACACCTCAAAAGAGTTCTCACCTCCATATTATATCACACCCAAAAGTGCATATCTAAAAATACACCTAGACCTCAAAAAATATTTTACAGCTATACTTAAATGTTCCTGTTTCTTACAAGATGATGTATATATGGATATGCCTTAAGTGATCTTGAACCAGTGGCATGATGGCAACTTGAGGAATCATGAAACAGCTGGGGGCATCTAACTGGGAGCATCTAATTGGGTTTTATACTGGGACATAAGTGTAGGTACAAATGGAGCCTTAAGTGGTAGCAAGAGATACATGTACTAGTAGGTGTATTGGTAGATGGTTTTAGTTGAAGTACAAATGTATATGGGTTCAGCAGTTTTGTTTTGAGTTGTGCAGGTTTTTATCTTTCTCCACCAGCGATCACAGAACCTCAAATAATGGTTGACAAACTTGCAAATTGTATCTGATCACAAAGTTTCATCAAGTTTTTCTCACAAAAAAGTTTCTCTGCAGCTGGACCATGATGCTTACATGTAGGTTGATCCCAAGTTAGCGGACAGCAGTCTTTACATTCACAACCACTGTGTCTATATATAATAAATCAAATATCAAGGGTGCACAAAGAAAGATTGAATGACTATGGTGTAGTGCCACTTTAGGACTTCAGCAATATTGCGGCCATATTGTGGCAAGCACAAAGTAAGAGACTCATAATGATCCAAGTCTCAGTGACAACTAATATAATAGTGTTCTTGGTAAATTTTATTAATATCTAAAAAAAAAAATGGAAAACATAATCCTGAAGAGGAAATATTAAATTCCAGGAAAATTTAGCATTAAAGTTTAATTTGACAGAATGCATGATAGCAGTTCTCAAGACATATTACAGTATTTCAGTAGTGGTAATGTATGACGAAATAAGAATGAAGGACTAAAATTCTAATCTAACAAAACTATGACTACTAAAGACAGCAGGAGACAAACAGAAAACCTATTCAATCTCGTGCTATGGCAGCAGTACATTCATTTGTTACACTGATCACGCAGTCTTATGAATGGAGAACACTGGAGCGCCTGGGGTAAATCAGTTAAGACCACTGGCATTTGACAAGTTAAAATGTACTGATGAAATTCCCCACCGCATGTACAGTATTGTTAAAAGAGAAGTGGTCTTGAAGGCCTACCACTTATTGTCAACAAGGTTCCACCAACTCTGGGAGTTGCAAAAACAATAAAGATTTGAACTCAAACTCGAGTGCCATACATACATGTATACAATAATAGCCTTGAAAAGCCAAGCCCATAAAATCAGATTGTATGTATATTGCTCCGCTGACAACGATCTGAAACACTTCCTTTCCCCTGGCACGTTCCAGGGGTGTGTCTCTTTCAGCCAATCACAGACGTGTTGCTTGAAAGGGCAGCAGTCACGGACTGAGATGAAGCTGGGGCTAACATACAGAAAACCACGAGTTGTGAAGCCACAGCAAAGCAACAGCAAGGCAGCAATATCAACATCTGACTGAAAAGCAAATCGTACCATTTTACTGTTGTCGCACTCCTGTCGGCCGCTTGCTTTACTTCGGCGAACTTAACTCCGCAGAACAAACACTCTTTTGAAAGAAAGCCATAATACATTTTTCGTAGCTTGTCCACCCTGTTTGCCGACACTGACTGTACCTGATGATAACGAGTTTCATATGGATTGGTCGCTATGGACGTCAATGACCCCTAGTTCTTTACTTCATCTCACTTCACCGAAAGGTCACTGAACACACTGGGGATAGCAGGTGAATGAACACCTTGCACAGGTGAATGAACACCTTGCACATTCCAGTCTGTGTGTTTTGACATTATGCTGGACTTCAAAAGTTCTCAGACTGACCACTAATCCTCTGCTAGTGGCCACTGAGGTAGTCAGTCTGGCTGCAGTCTTCCCATCTCAGATCTCCTAATGTTTATAATCATTATTGTACATTGTAAAGCTTAAAGATAATAGCAATTAATATGGTCAAAACGAAAGCATAAAATCCCAGACATGTATCCCTTCTAAAGAGTCTCGTCCCTCTAAATTTTGCGACAAAAAGCATCCTTGAAAGATTAATTTTCACTAAAATCCACCATTTAGAAATATAGGGACCTGTCTCACACAGGTTTATATTGCTCGCCCCCATCAGCTTACACCTGAAGCTGGTGATGTGCAAGATGTACATAACTGCAGAAAAACGTTTGTTTCCTGTGAATCACTGAGGTGCAAACTCACCCATCTCTTCCTTTACTGATGATTTTGACCTCAAAGTAATAAATGCCACAAGCTGCTGGTATGGGATGTGAAGCTCGAACACTAGCTGCGTCTTTGTGTGTTTTGCCCACGCCTAAAAACAAAGGAAAAACATGTTATCTAAAGAAGAAATCTAAAAGTTAACAGCTGGCCTACCATTAACAGAGGTTAAGCTACCAATCAACGAGATACAAGTATAACTTGTGCACGTGAGTCAGGCGAACTTATGTCGTTGCAATGTAAAACTGTTAAGCTACTCTAATTACACAAATTGAGCCCTCCTATTACGTAACACCAATGCTATATTTTCATGAAGTTACTGGTGATATAAATGAACAATGACATACAGTTAAGTTGTGCCCTTTTTACATGTTTACAGCACACAAGTTTACATGAAAACTACTTAAAGAGCCATTCCATTGCACACACATTTCAGGCTAAAATTACTAGTATGCGACATGGGTACATAGTGTGTAAAAACGGCTGTCACATAAAGATATGATACTTATGATACACTAATGTTTCATGAGGAGTTTTTTTTTTTTTAATTTTACATCCAAACACATAAAACGCCCAAATATCGGCTTGGAAAAGATAGTAAGTCTTGCTCAGCTTGTGAAAAAAAAAAGGGAGCAGACAGGGGCACCTAGATATGCTAAGCGCGATGTCATACACAGATAGTGATGACATCACTCGTAGGTCGTTCACGATTATCTTAGCCTCTCTAATATTTTTTGTAAATTAACCTAATGCTAAATGCCTAATATTTCACTTCTATGACTGCAGTCATCATTATGGTCTGAGGAACTGAATTTATCAATGTTGGAAAAAAAAACAAATTTGACAGATTGTCCAAAATCTCAGCCAGCTCCACCCAATCTACAGTACTTTACAAGTACTAAATTTGTGATATCCTTGTCTACTAAGTACCAAATACTACATTTAAGTGCCAAAAGAAAAACTGCAATGGACAGGCATTGACGTTTTCATACATATATGTATTTACATTTCTGAACAACCTTAAGTATCACCAAGAAGGGTCACTCTGAATATTCAATCGCATACAGAACTTTGCAACATTCTGCCCTAGATTTGGTCACAACTGTTATCGTGTAGGTTCCACCATGTTACAAGTAGACATGTTATTTCACTCTTGGTGATCCCTTAATGTTCAACTACATAAAGACAAGGTAATATTCCAAGATTATAAATAGCTGTATAACAAAAACACATGAAACCACAAAGTGTTTGCAATAGTTAAACTCTCAATGAGTTCCGTGTCACGGGGTAATGATTCACTGCAGTTTTGGTTTAACAGCTGTATGTAACTGAGTGTTACTGGCACTTAAATATGTTAACTATCATGGCTGAAATCATTGAAATATAAAATGGGAGATGGTTTTTTAAAATTTCTGTATTGTAATAAACTACTTTGACCCAATGAATTAATATGTTTACAGCTGTCAATGAAGCAATGCTTTCTGACAGCAATAATTTATAACAAATTATGAATGATTTCGAAACATTGTTCTCCAAATGAACTTCAACACTGCTTCACCGATTTTAACCTGCCACAATGTCCAACTACTGAAATCCCAACCTCTGTGAGAGGGCGATATATCGGACAATGACAGGCAAGTCAACACAGTCGCCAGCCATACGTCATTCGCTGCTCTACGACAGAGGTCATTATTCTACAGCAATACAGGCAATACACTTTGCAAGGCACAGAAATGATTTGGGAAAAGTGCACTTCTCGATTCCATTCAGAAAAAGAAATTACACCCCAAAAATGCAATTTTCTTTTGTGTTAGCTTTTTGAGATACGACTAGAGTACTTTGTAAACAGAGCGAAGTATACCTTTGTAATGAACACGTAAATTGTTCTGTGACAGTCCAATGAAGTTGTACTTGTCTTTTGGGCTCCATGATCGGGGTAAGGGGGTTTCATCCTCGTTCACAGAGGGATATAGTACTTTCAAACGATCCACAGATGACTGTGAACTAAGATTAGATAAATCCATCATCCCGACTGCACTAGTCGTCGCCATCTTCACACACAATACCCGGATGTAAGGGCACCTCTCACCTTCATCTACATGCATTAGATGTTTTCATTGGACACTAGCCTTTTCATTCGCCAATCAAAATCCTTTTTACACTTCATTTCATATTAAAGGGTAAACCTTTGCACTAATAACAGTCCCATCATGAGGGCTTTAGTGAATTACAACATCAGACGCAGATAGCAACCTGCCAACCTTCATTGGCTCGCAACTTTTGTTGCTGAGAGATAACAATTTCTTCACTCACGCCATGGTTACACTCTTCATTGTAAACAACTTTGTGTGAGAAAAGCGAATTAGGCACATTTTTGTAAATGCTATCAATATTGTAATAGTAATGTAACTTATGAATTCAGATTTATCTGTTGTTGGACTACTTGCCTTGTGGAAATTTCATTTTCCTTAATAAATCATTGGTTTTTTTCTGTTATTTGGTGATTTTAAATGTTGAAAGAATCTTCCAAATCACATGCAAGGCTATCTTTTGTAATATCTTGCAAATTTTATGAATTATCTTAATAATGAAATGAAGTGGAACATGCAATTCGTTTGGAATCAACAATAAACTGATCAAACTTGTTAATACAACAGTAGTATCCAAACGTAAGGTTTTTCAATGCAGCGATCAATGGGAGGTAACTGCGTCGACCAGTAGTGGTTCGAGTTGGCAAATGTTAGTCTGTAGGTTAGGCTTTTTTTGTACATAAGGAATTCTTTTGGTGAATAAGTCATTAATTTGTTGATAAGAAGGAAATCTTCTATTGTGTACAGAAAGTTAGTTGTCTAATATATGTGTAGTTCATTTCTGAAACAAGAAATCCTCAGTAAAAGACAATGGTATTATTTGAAAACAGAGCGTGTTTGTGTTACTATGGTTACGACGCCATTAGTGTTTACAATATGGCGGACACTTGCTGAAGTCTCTGGTCGTATTGTCGTCTGTTACTCTTTCTGCTGCCTTTCGACATACCTGGCAATAAGCTAACGATGGAAAGACAACCTCTTGCGTTAGCTAAGCTGCCTCCGATAGAAGGGTAATTTAAAGCTCTTTGTATAATCTAAAGATTACGTTAAATCTGAGCTTGCTATCTCGTTGTAAAGTCATGTGTTTAGTCAACAGTTATGACATTGATGCTGATGTGATTTAGGGCACTAAATCTCCAAATGAAAAGATGTTTTAAAACAATATGAATTTTTGGAGAATATCTCGTGGAAATTGTGAATGTCGGGTGATACCTGTGTTTATCATTTAATCGCTTCTCAGGTGTTCATCGTGAAATGTTAACTCAAGAATAGTGAGGCAGCATTTTTTTTTATCCCGTGAGGTGGCGGTAGTATGAAGCAAGACCACCCTGCCGCATCACGTATTTGTGAGGTCACAGTAACAATATAGCAAAACAAAGAAATGAATGGTTAAAAGAGAGATTACTCACACATTTACAGTAAATACCTGAAGTATGATTTATAATACAGGTCTAGTGGAAAAACGAAAAGGAACAAGTCTGTAGTGTTTAAATGTCAAAAACTCAGCTTGATCATGTTGATGGTGCAGAGATTTAATATATGGGAACTGACATGTATTGATTAGTATGAAATGAATTTTTCTATTTCCATTTTTTTTTTTTTTTTTTCATTGCTATTTTATCTCACTGTCATTTTTCAGTCTGAGGTAACCATGTATGAAGTATACATGGATAAACTAATTACTGAACTGAATTTTGTTATAAAACCATGCTTCTTAAACATTCACACCTTATATTTTAACAAATATTGTTTTATTATTTTAGATTAAAAAATGCAATCACTCTATATTTGACAAGCACAGTGCAGTAGTTTCTTCATGGTCCTCTACCTGTAAACACAACAACCATTGCATAGTTCTTAAATCAGTATGGCCTAAGACACCTGTCAAATGAATAATCAGAGTTAGGGCCTCAAAAATTTCCTGCAATACTGCATTGTAAACACAGGGAAAAGATGGACAAGTTACAGTACATGCATGTCTTTATTAACAAAAGGTTATTATTAATTTTGAAATATTAGTGTGTTAGCCAGCTAGTTTAGCCAGTTTATTTAAGGCTGTCGTGATGATGAGGATGGTTATTATTATTTGTGCTTTACTTAGTAGACAACAGAACCTGCTGTCCCATCATGGCGATGTCCAAAAATTTGAAGGTTTGACTGGACCAAGCTATCTCCTTCAGAGTAACAAGTACCAGTTACCACCTCCACGGGCATTAAAGGTAAAACACAACAACTTGAAGGCTATGTAGAAACAAAAAGAGTACTCAGACATTAGACATAACTGTCTCATGTTTGTTACATGCTTGTACTGTGATAATTTCAATGTATGTTTATGTATTTACTGGTACTTAGTGTGATATTCAGTTTCTGGAGGAGCAACAATGATGGCAGAAGATATGGAGAACTTATGCACGCATATCAAAAGTTTAGAAGTATTCTCTTTTGATCATTGCCACCTGTTCTCCATAGAAGTTTCACACTTTGTGACGTTTTCTCTTCACATTGAATTAGATGGAATCTATGTCGTTTTTGTTGTTTGTAGCCCTATGTGGACACCAGAGCTGGTGAATTAGACACTTGGCCGGCACATGCTAGTGGTAATGCTACTTCGTCAAAAGCAGTGGTATTAACAAAAAATAAGAACCTGGTGGTGATAAGTGATGAAGAATTGGGCAAGCCTCAGATGGTTCCCAAACCAAGGTTCCTTGAGCAGCTGGAAACATTTTTGAAAAAAGAGTTACGGGCTTTGGGAGTGACAAATGTGGAGGCCAATGAACTCCGATTACAGGTTTGTAATATTGTGATCATGTTTACTAGGATTAATCTTTATAAACTTGGCTAGTACTTCCTTCTTCACACAACATATTAAACTTTTGGGTAAACCCATCTGCTTTTTCTCAAAACGTAGACAAATGAGATTGCTACATGTATGGGACTAGCATTTGCAACATGGGAGTGCTAAATATGCCTAAAAAAAGTAGTAAATTATGGTTAGTTTGTTTTGCTCTCATTGTTTAGGCAACAACACAAAAATAGCTTGGCACAGGGTGTAAATACTGTGACCTGATGGAGAGTGATTTGTGTTGTGCAGTGAAAAATGCTTCAGTGAGGCAGCACTCTAAATATCACATGTTAGAATAGTTCTACACCAAGATGTGATCACCAGAATAATGTGGAAAGTGGTGCTTAACCTGAGCAAATCTTAAACATGCAGGTTTTGAGTATGTAGAGCAAGTACATATACATGTACGTGTAGGTGTTCTTATAGATTTTTCCACCCTTTTGGGCTTAAATCTCTTAATTTTTACTTATAGGCACACAGAGAGGCATTTGAATATTTAATCGAGGATTTCAAAACCTACAAACCACTTCTGGCAGCAATAAAGAATGAGTATGAAATGATGCTGGCAAGTCAACGCCAACATATCCGAGAACTGGAACCCCTGAAGGTAGGTGATTGGAGTATCTCCACATAATATAGGAAGGATTATGGGACTAGCCAGGTACCTGTCCACCTATCCAAGTTCATGGTCAAATAGAAATTTATTAGTGTTTAATTGAAGCCATGGTTTTAGTATTTTCACCATGGTAGACGATGGAATTTTTACCACGGTAAAAAATTTTGTGTGGACTCCCTGCTCAAATGAAATGACCTCAAAAAGGCCGTTTTGTACACCCTCTTTGTTTTTCTTGGAGGGATTTGCCCTAAACTGCTTCTCCCACAGCAGAATGGTCTCTCACATGATGTTACTACATTGGCAACATCTGCTTGCATTCCTGATTCATGTAATGAGAATTTTTTGTATTTGATTTTTCAGATTGCGTTCGAGCAGTTTATTTACAAGTAATTGAAGCTGACATAATTATTTGTTATAATCTGAAATTGCTCCCATTTAATGTTCCAGCAAATGTTAGTGACAGTGAATCTGAAATTCCTCCCATTTAATGTTCCAGCAAATGTTAGTGACAGTGAATCTGAAATTGCTCCCATTTAATGTTCCAGCAAATGTTAGTGACAGTGAATCTGAAATTGCTCCCATTTAATGTTCCAGCAAATGTTAGTGACAGTGAATCTGAAATTGCTCCCATTTAATGTTCCAGCAAATGTTAGTGACAGTGTCAGAGCAGTGTGACCAGAAAATAATGGCTTTGCATGAGGAAGAAAAACAAGGTTTGTGTGATGCGATGAAAGCCTTTGTGAGACCTTCCATATCACAATTAAACATATTTGCTTTTTCATTATGGTGAAATATTTCTCTCTGTAATTGTCTAATCTGTATTGAAACTTAAACTTCTTACATCTTACATCTTTGGCTCTTTTAGAACTACAATAAATATAAAAGAATAAAACCAAAATACTCCAGTAGAAGTATTTTAATCTGCTGTAATTTATCATGTGTAGTCCTAAAATCATACACATACATGGTGAATATTTTATATAGCAACATTTTCTGTTGAGGTACAATATTTATATGGTTCCTTTAATAGATTTGAGTTACTTTTTGTATTCCAGTCGCTTACCTTATATTGCCTAAATTATAAAGATTCAGTTTAATTGATGGCAGTACACCAGGTTTTTTACTTTTTATTGATTGTATAAATATAGAATTGAAAGATTTTTTGTCTGATACTTCCCATTGCTACATTAAGTTAGAGAATCAAGTGATCTACTTTTTGTTGCTACAGAAACAATAAAAATTGCTGTACTTTTTATATGGTTGCAGAAGTGAAAGATTTGCGCGCTGAAAACAAATCCCTGTATCGAAAAATTGAAGAGATGAGGAACCAACAGAAGGATTTGGAGGAGCAGGTGTCAAAGCTACATAATGAACTAGCAGCAGAGTACCAGCGGTACCGAGACGAGTGTGATGCACGTAAACTGCTGGTGGCTGATATCAATGATCTCCGGTACCAGCAGGAAGATTATCAGATGTCCAAGAAAAACCTACAGCAGTTAGAAGAGGAGCATGAGGATCCATTAACACTGAAAATAGCACTCAGGTAGAAATAATCTGAATATCATGGCTAAAACATTTCATCCTGCCATGCGAATGCATGTGAAAGTCTGTTTCAGTGTACATTTGTATTCATGTGAAGGTCTGTTTCAGTGTACATTTGTATTTCTGTGAAGGTTTGTTTCAGTGTACATTTGTATTCATGCGAAGGTCTGTTTCACTGTATGCATGTTGAAGTCTTGTTTACTTGTATGTATAGGCTTATGAATGCCTGTTTTCAGTTGTATCGAAGGACAAAACAAAAAGGTAGGAAAGTCTTCATCGTAAGATACACCAAAGCCAAATCTATATCTAAACATCACCAGCACTAATTTTTTTTTTTAACCTTCCTTCAAGCAACATATCGCCTGCGGCGAAAAAATTGTGCTGTTATTTGTAACATCATCCACATGAGACTTCCAGATGTCTACTGACACATATCTGACTGAGTGGACAGTGGAACGTTCAGTTTTATCCTGGGCGTTCATTTCAATCATCAACTCTCTCAAGTCGCTATACTTAGAGACATGGCGGAAGACTGACCTTTTGACTGGGTTACTTCCCCTTCTTGTCTAGAGGATGGGAAATGTTCAGCCAACCTTTAATGTCAGACTAATCCAGACACGCTGTTGTGTTGTAATAATGCAGGCTACCATATGAATTATAAATACTTAAGAAAGGAAGATCATATTTGGTGTACTAGAGATATAATTTGCTTTCAATCTATCACATTGTTTACATGTGTGATTCACCAGCGAACATTCCATTGTGGGAATCTTGCGCTGCCTCACGTGCATCTTATCCCAAAACCAACTCAAAACTTCTGAATTTCTTTCGGTTGTGTGTCCCTTTTTTTTTCAATTCAAGTTTAGCTGCTGACAGAATGTACATTGTTTGATATGCATTTTTGCATACAAATACACGCATACACATAAAACCCGTAAAGCTCACCATGAAATTCAAATAAGTGAATGCACTAAAGAAATATGAAGATATTTTAGATATTTTTAGGTGGTAACATGTTGAATGACCTGAGGCTTCAAGGTGAACTAATATTGATGGCTATTCTTGATGGTTCCATGTAAATTAGTTGAAATGTTAATTAAGACCAAAATTTTTTAATGTATCCATCATAAGAGCTTTTTGTTTTGAACAGGAAAGCTCGTGAAGATGAGAAAGCAGCAACTCAGAGATTAAATGAGATGGTTGCAGATTATGGAGATGTGATACCCAGAAGAGACTTTGAGGCTTTAGAATCTAAATATAATGTACGTATACAGTGTAGATGTAAATTATACTGAAATTTTTGTTTCAGTTATGGTAAATTTTCCCTGTGACTAAATTGCACATTTTGCCCTTTTTTTAGAGAGTTCTGTTGATATCAGAAAGGTGTTTTGGAGTTGATTTTGGCATGATGATATCTTACTGTAAAAAGTTTCAGGACTGAAAGTAACATATTTTTTAATATCACTTGCCTCCAAAAATGCACTTTCTGGGGCAAAATGTTAGGTTATTTACCACACTGTTATGACTGCATCACCAGACGGTCAAAGACAAATCTCATTTATTGGGCTAATTAAAAGGGTGTAGTGTAGGGAGCAAGACTGATCACCCTCATAAACTTTTGATATTCTTAATATAAAATGTCAATCCATAGATTTTTATTGGCAAATCAGCAAAGAGGATTGTATCAGTTACCATTAGGCCTTGTTTTCTACAATTATACAAAATTTCATATTTCCTTTGTGTTGACAGAAACTGGTTGAGGAACAGGAGACATCTCTGGACGACTTCAGAAAACTCCAAGCTGAACACAAGTGAGTTGATCACTGTTGATAACCGTCTCTCTTTATGTTTCTCTTATCTGTTGTACAACAGCTAGTACACCTATACACATAAGCTTGGTACACCGAGCTTGTGTTTGTGTAAAAATAACATGGTGATCAAACATCTTTCCCATAGTTTTATTGAGTTAAGTAAATTGTTTTGATCAGGAGGTTTGTCAGGTGCCTTGTACCAATGGGAGGGAGGTTACCTTCAGCCATGCAGTGAGAACTGGACTGCTAGCTGTTGTACATAATACTGTTTTGCTTATTCTTCCCAGTGCTTTGTTAGATGTCAACAAACAGATTGTCCAGCAGAGAGATGAGTTCTATGTGGAAAGTGAAAAACTTCGAAGGAATGCAACCCCAAGGTATGTTTCGTTGCTTACATCAGCGTGAAACATAAAATGATCACATATTGCTGACTTAAAATCTTTGTATTCTTAGCCTGAACAAACTGTCCATTTGATGCTTTCTTTGTTTATTTATTTGATTTGTGATTTACGCCATATTCAAGAATATTTTGCTTATATGACGCCTGCCAGTGATGGGGAAAAAAAACAGGCAGAGCCCCTGGGAAGCCCATGACCAGCCGCAGGTTGATCTCCCTGCGTACATCCAGAAAGAAAGCCAGCAGGAGCTGGGCTTGAACTCACAGCGACCACATTGATGAGAGGCTCCTGGGTCATTGTGCCCAGCTGGGACACTCTTGACTTCAGCCATCACATTTTCTCTGTGTCATGTTTTGATCCGTATATGTATAATCTGTTCATGTATATTGCATTGTATATGAAATAAATGTAACTGTAACCTAGGGCAACAGTCTCATCATCAACCTTGTATGGGAGCAGTATGATCTGGAGTTAATCCAGTCCTGCATCATATCACAGACACCAAGAATGATACCACATGATGATTGTAGCATCTTTAATACCCCTCCTCATTTTAAGTGTGAACATTTCATTTCATCAAAACCTATTCTTGAATATGGTATAATATTTCAGCCAACTAACAGGCAACCTTCACCTGTACTGAATATTGGTAATATTTAAATTTCTATTGTGTTTGCAGACAGCCAGTTTGCTGAGACGATTTAATCATCATTTTTTGTTTCACCTGTATTCTGTATTCCTGTAGGCCTGACTGGGACAGGTGTGCTGACTATGTGCAAGGTGGTGTGATGAGGTGGAAGGAATTATCTGAGGGCAAAACTAGTAATGAGTTGGTAGACGTCCTGCTCCAAGAGATGGCTTCAGGGGGTGTGGGCGATGGGGGCGGAGCTGAATACTTTGATGGACAGGTATGCAAATGAAATCTTGACTGACAATTTTCCACATTCATGACATCAGTGATGAAAAAATGCATAAAGTTATGTCTTAGGATGTTATTAAAGAATGCTTGTCAAACATCCAATTTTGAAAGGATGAAAACAGCATACATTGTCCCCAACATTTAGTAGCATATTCCTTTTGCAGATGGCTAGGATTGCACTTTTTAGTCAGTAACATACATCCATTCTGGCTGTAGTGATCATTTTCTGGCTGAGAATTTTGTAAGCATTAATATGTAAAGGTTCACTGTTGCAGCTCTTACATTTACCTATACGTCGTAAGGTCTGTTAGCAGTCTTTGGATGGTCGTGACAGGGTTTCCCTCGGCTATATCCGGTTTCCTCCGACCACCCACCATAATGCTGGCCGTCATTGTATAAGCAAAACATTCTAGAGTATGGTGTTAAATACCAAACAAATAAATATATAAATCTTACATTTACAATACTAATTAGTTGAGCATGACAAATAGAGACCAACTGACAAACTAGTGAATTAACTGATTCTAGTCCACAGATTGTTCTTTACAAAGTGTATATGCAGTAGTACATCTGCTCAATTGTCTTATCCAGGGTACAGGACCTGAAGTACCTCCCTACCTGCGTTGTGAAGGTCACGTTAGAAATCGGCGACTTGGAAAGAGAGACTGCGCACTTCTTATCAAAGATATTTGGAGAGAAAAGTCTGCACAGGATGCTGAGGTGCGGTGTGGTATTGAAAACTGTGTTTCTCAGCTTTTCGTTTATGGGAATAGTGCCTGGCAATGTTGTAAATGCTATACTAATGTCCAGCAGAAACATGCTGTTTAGACATAAGTCAGACATGCATATATACATTGACTGTGGGTTTTGACCTGTCCAAATATTATGATGCAGGCACTAATTGGAATTAAGATAGGTATCATGAAGACTAGAGTTGAAAGCTTACTCTATATTATATAAGCATATTATACAGAGGCAAAATAATGTGTAAGCTCTAAGGAAAATGGCATTGTAACTGTTTTGGTGCTGTTAGATATCATCAGTGCAAAAGCACTATCCTACATTATAAAAGATAACACTATAAAACTGTTCTACTGGACAATGTATATTATTTACTGACATTGCGGTGACAACTTATCGCCTTCAACAGAGTAAGGTTTTAAACAAAAGAATTCCTATTTATATTGAAGTTACATACAAAAACAAAAAAAGGATTCCTATTTATATTGAAGTTACATACAAAAACAAATGTCAGTAAATAATATACATTGTCCAGTAGAACAGTTTTATAGTGTTATCTTTTATAGTGTACTATCCTGGATGTCTGAAAATCTACATTCCTACATTATCCTACATGTTCTATGATGTACTCAATGGAGCTTCCAACCCATTGAGTTCTGAAACCCATGTACATGTAATAGTATAGCATATTCTACATCTTAAGGCGTGGTTCATCTGAGTGGGGTGGAATTAACTGTTAGCCTATAATATACTATTCACTGAAGCTGTCAAAAAATGTCAAAAGCAATCAGTTGTTATGTGAGATGTATAAACTTCATGTTAAAAACAATTTTTTCAGTATGTGTGCCACAGTGAAGTTGTCATATCATAAGTTAACTGAGGGCTAATTTTAGGGGCACTTTTTATATTAGCACACAGCTGCCTACTGTCTTTAAATGGTTTTTTTTCTGATGTGTTGTAGGGTGAAATTGGCTTCTACAATGGGCCAATCATCCCTGGAAGTCAATGCTTATATTAAAGATAACCAAGAACTAATACACTTAGTATTAGAAAACTAGACAAAGCATGATGCAATTCTATTTGTATTAGTGGTTCAAATGTATATTATATATGTCCATTATGCCAGAGTCCTGATGGGAAGAGATCAAGCCTGGCTGAGTTCTTATACACATACCTGACGAGGAAGTTTGGCTTGGAGCAGATGGTTGTGGAATGGGGCTACAACCTTCACGATGCTCTTCAGCGCTACTCTCATGATGAAAGCCTGGGGCTCTTCTGGGGAGTTCTCACTGGGGAGGTACGTTGTTCACAGAACATGTACATGCCACATCCTATACATTATGCACAGTCCTTCAAGTTGCAGATAGATAATATTCATGCTGCTTTATAGTATTGTAAGCCAGCCAAATAAACTTCTCAGCAAACTGGTCAGTTTAACTGAATTAGGGTTTATATGGTAACTGTTTATGTAAATGCTTAAATAGAAGCAAATTACATGCCCCCAGCACTGTGGATTAAACAGAATTAGGTAAAAAAAAAAAATGCAGTGAAAAGATGTTGATTCCAATTTAGTAGATGTCACTGGTCAAGAAATACTGAAAATGCTGTGTTGTCATTACATTTAACATACAATAACATTGAAACAATGGACTGTGAAAGGCTCTACCATGTGCAGGATGATGGGTGCATAGAATATGATAATATCAGTGACTGACACAACTACATAACAAACAGAGGCGTATAGTTATTTGCTTTCTATTCCTAATCAAGTTAAAATGTGGTCATGTTAAGAAAAGTTAAGAAATCATTTGGTGAAATATTGGTTATTTGGGTTGTTGTGTGGCAGTTAGGATGTGGTAAAACAGTGGTAATACTGATTTTAAAATTCTAAATGAATTAGCCCATTAATTTAGCCTGAATATTTAACCATGTGTTTATTAAATGTTATTCTGGGTTTCCTCCATACTGTCCTGCTGTCTGCCGTCATATGAGTGAAATATTCTTGAGTATGGCGTAAAACACCAATCAAATAAATAAGTAAAATAAATAATTAAATGTTATGAGCTAAGAAGTCTGCTTTGCCCCTGTTAGGTACAATACTAGTCCAGATCAATGATAAGAAATGAGTGTCCGTAATATTTCCTACCTCTGATCATTGCATACCTTGAAATATTCTCACTACCCTATCCAATCCTCATGTGTATATCTATATTCAAGTTTGTGCACTTTGTGTGAACCAAATGTTTAATGGGCAGCAGTGAACAGGACAGAACCATGGAAGCTTATGGTTGAAGGTACAGAGTTTGTGATTAGCACCTGCTTTCCTTTCGTACCGATACTTCGTACGTATGTCATGATATAAAAAACTTCACTAAGAAGTGTAAAATCTGTCATTGTTAGTTTTGTTGAAATTGAGCAGAGAAATGTTTCATTTATCTTGATTTGACAGGTAGATGAGGAGGTTTATCACAGCCAATTGCAGATCATGGCAAACCTTGTCAATCACCTCACCAAGGTGGATGTGGAAAAGGGAAATCCTGGGAAGCTGAGCAGAGAGGAGTTTCAACAGGTCCTCAAAGAGTTCTTCCCTCAGATACCCGAGGACAGACTCACCAGGCTGATGAAAGCTGTAGACATTGAGCTCGAAACAAAAGAGGCAGATGAGCTGGAGTATAAAAATCTTTTTATGGAGGCAAGTCCAAGGGTCTGGTTCAAGGGTTTATAACCATTTCACATGTAATCAGTGATTAAGTCAGATTTTGTAAGAAATTATTTTTATGTACGGTCTACATTCACATATACATGATTGGCCTCATTACTGTGCATGTACCTATGTAAAGTTGTCATTTATTCTCCATTTTAGGGTGCTGTATTTATGCTGAATAGTGTAAAAAAAAGTATTGGCACATAGAAGACCAAATGATAGCAGTATCATTTATATTGATTTGACCTTTATACGTGTATCCAGTGAAAGACATATTTAATCCCACTTCTGACATCAAATTTCATGTGATTCCATCAGGATGATGAGGGGAAAACAGGCCCCTTCCTGGAAGAGGTGAAGAAATACACCGACGACCAAAAAGAAGAATATGTGGACAACATTATAAGTGCTTTGGGAGATGTCACGTAAGGGTTTACCTTTATGTATCTGTGTTAATTACATGTGGTGTTGTCTTTATTAAGGTTTCAGATGAATATTCTTTAAACTCTTTAAAACTGCTTTAACTCTTTAACCTCCTTATTGTGGACATTTTGCGAATGATTATCGATTATGCATGCTGTTATCTTTATTACAGCTCTGTGTCCGTTGATGACCTGAAAAAAGCCATAGCTACGACAGATCCAGAAATTGACCAGAGAAACATGGATAAATACATACTATGGACATTTAAATGTGAACCTGACAAACTGGGATCGGCAGAGCCTTTGAAAATCTCTGTGGTAAAGGAAAGATTGAAGAAGGGAGACCTCCACAGAATAGGCAAAAGAGCATAATCAGGCAGTTCATTATTTTAAAAGCAACCTGTGATTCTTTTTATGTTTAAGTTAACTATATTGTAATGTATTTGAAATATTATTTGTCTTTTGAAGAGAATGACTTATAACCCCACACAATTTGTTTTGTGTATTAGCAGCAGATAGATTTCTCTCTCTTCTTCCCATCACAGAATTCCTTCATGTACATGCTGCACTTCATGTGGTATAACTGATTTCTTCATGACAATAGCAATCTCTTATTGCAACTTTTGTGCCTTGCCCGATTCACATCAGTTTCTGGTCATCTTAAACAATGGCTGTGTTTCATGTCAGTGAATATAGTGCCTTAATGGTAAAATATACAATCTGGTTAAAGCAAGCTTAAATAAAATCGAAGACATCAGTATTTTATGTAAATGATGTGTTTGGTCATTTCTTTGATTATAGACTGTTAAATCAAATAGACTGTGTTACATGTATGTACCCTAAATAACCATTTTGAGGCTTTTTTGTGGTTTGCCTGGAGTTTGGGATGATATTCTGCTGGAAATTGTAAGTTTCAGCACCAAAAATAATATTTTGTGACATTTATTTGCCTCTCAAAATGCACTTCTTTGGGCGAAATTTTAGGTTATTTAGGGTATATATACACAAATTTACATGTAAGTTGTCTTATTTTTTAGTGATGTCTCTGATATTGTTGACATGTGTTAGAACCCAGAGTAAAGGAAATCTGCAGTAAAATAACATCTGCATGTTTTCAGCACCGAAAGATCAAATCATGATACATTTTCTTCAACACATTATTGAGTAAGCGTTTCCAGTTTTAACCTCCGTGATCCAAATGAGAAGTGGTGTACTATTTGGTAATTATAGGTGACTACCGGAGAGAAACCGGTGCACGCAAAAGCGCAGCGGATCCAACGCCTGATCTCATTTGCAGGACTTCTGAGTGTTACATTAATTCTTGATTTTTGTGGCTGTCTTTAAAGAAAACAACGACAATGTTTGGATTTCGCGATCGTATAAAAACATTGCATCTTTGGTTTTTCATTGTTTTCATAGTTGATGTTATTTTTGGTTAATGTAAATTTCCAGAAGTTCGAGTTTTCAGTCGTTGGTCTGCTAATGCTAAATTCTTGATGACCCTTTTCTCACTACATCATCAACTATTTTTGTATGATTGGAGAAAAACCGACAAAACCAAATGAAACTGAAACGGCGGTGGAAAATTTCAACTTAAGTAACTTAAATCCAACTTGTACAGCCTTTTTCATGGGATTTCTTAGGCATTCCTCACCCTACGTCCGCTTCCAACATTAATTTAAGTCATATCCGAGGCCTCATTGGAAAGCTATGTCACAAACACCCAACCTGACTCCGGTCACAGAATACTGGCATCGTCAGTTTTGGGTTGAATCTGAGACTACGCTACCAATGCCCCCACCACTCGACAGTCGCAGTGGGGTGTGGTTTGTTTTACGACAAACTGTGGACCAACATTTACACAACAGTTCACAACTGCGTTACCATGTCACGTGTGTATTTTTTAAGCTTGCCTTTCAATCCCTAGGTCTCATAAGGTGAGGGTTTAAACCTCGTCTTGGACAAGGAATTTGTAGATTCCCGCCTCTCACTTCTCTGAGCATTGATGACAAAAAGCAGTCGACGATGCTCGTGTGGCCGTTAGCGCAGCCGAGCTTACATTGAGTCTTCTTCATGCGACTGTGCGTGTATGTACGTCACCTGTAGAAAAGTTTCCTGAGTATTTTGTTGTTCGTTGATTACCGCCGGCACTCTGGTATTCTCCACCACTAAACTAACCTCCTCCGAATAAGTAAAAAAAATAGTAATATTAAGTATGGCGTCAAACAACATTTAGTTGATCTAGTGACAACTAGTATTGACATTATTTTAAACGTACGTGTTCAGCAAGATGCAAGAAGTTGTCTCCCATAACAGCTGATAGCCTGTTACAGGCATACCTCACTGATAACGAAGGTGATGTTATGTTTTGCGTACAACAAGGACAAAAAGAAAACAATCAATGTTTGTTATGTGGTTTTAATTGTGTTTAAACAACCTATAATATTCAAAGAACCTATAATATACATATTTATGCAAACAGGCATTTTTTACTGGATGAATCAAGAAGGGAAAATAATAAAACACAACGAATCCCACAGCATACGAAAAACACACATAAAAGTATTAGAGATCTTTGTTTCATGCAAGTGTTGTTTTTGTTTTGTTTTTTAAGGAATCAAACACTTTGGGTATATCGTTACCTTTGTTTGCACATATTTTTTTAATCAAATAGCAAAATAAGTAATTAAATATATTGTATAATGGTAAATGTGATTTACAAATATTTATCTGGATTTTGTAGTTATGTGGTGTAGAATATAGAATAATTTTTTGTTACTGAATAATTATGATCTTATTATTTCTGAGATACAGGTATAACACTGCAAGTGTACTGATACTCTAATGCGCATGTCAGATCAATCTCCCATTGTAATCTTGGACCATCGAGTGTTGTACATCAGCGGCTCTGTCCACGACACAGCGACCTACTCCATCTCAGTGACCTTGAAGCTCAACTTCAATTTCGCTCAACACAAGGACCCCATGTTGGATTGCTGTGTGATAGTTACGCACGATTCCCATGGTGGACGTATGTTTACCCATGGGCTCCCAGGCTAGTACTCTGTCCGGGTGGAACCTTATGTTAACACACCACCGCCATGGTGAAACCTCATCTCTTGTTCACATACCCTGTCCACAGCCTAGCTTGTCTCTCCCGATCTCTGCACTCTATCACCCAAGATGAAATTTTGTGCTAACACACCACCTGTTAATGGTAGAATATTTATTTCGTGTTAATATAGGATATGCACGATTGCATCTCATGTCGTGTTCTCATACCCTACCCACGGTGACATCTTTTCCGCTGTTAAAACTCCACTGTCCTTTTTGTGAACAATGACTTGTAATCTTTCCAAGCCTGGAGACTGAATGAACCAAAGCAGATTCAGTATCGCTCCATGGCAGCCAGTTGCTGGATTCCGTCAGCCTCGTTTTGATGTACAACACCGTCATCTCCCAGGCTTAGATATATCTGACTTCTATAAGCTAATGCCGATATTATTTGAAACTACATGTTTTTCTCTGTAAATATCGATTAATCATGTGACCGTTAGTCTATTAATAACAAGTTACATTCAACACTGAACATATTTTTAGGTACAACCATTAGAGGAGACAACGTTGGTAATTAGGCCACGGTGGGAATTTACGTGAGAGTTTAGGACGTTTCAAGTCTTTCCAGTAAGATCAGAGAAAGGAATTTATAGGAGTGTCAAGGAGAGTTAAGAAATGAAAAATGTATAGAGAGTCACAATCGATGTGAAATGAAATTGAGGCAAGCAGTTAGAGCTAGAACTAAAAATGGAATAGTGACAGCTGAGGCTCCACTGCACTCTTCATAATGAGATTCTTGGACGTCTTTAAAGGCTTGCTTCAAAACAAAGTCCCTTCGGAAGATCGGCGTCAGCGTGCGATCAAAGCTTGGAATGGCGATTCCGCTGATCCTATCCTCATCTTCTTCGTCGTCTTCATTATCCTCACTCTCCTCACTCTCTTCCTCGCTTCCACCGTCCTCAGCTTGAGGTTCATTCTCTTTCCTCTGAGCTCGCTCCGCCTCGCGTTCTTGTTTGGTGCTGTTGAAAGAAACGAGGATTGGTCCCCAGCGTATGTATTCATCCGCGCGCGTGGTGAACCAAAGAGGGCCGGTTTTTGCGTCGAGATAAAATTCATCCAGTTTTTGCGTGGGGAAAAGTCGGTACATTCCTTGTTCCCCATAGTCAAGGTTTAGAGCGTTTCTTGTGTCATTGCTGACAGAGATTTCAAGTCTGCCATACAGACCGTTCCCGTAGCTACCAGCGTACGACTGTAGCGGTCGGTGAGGACTGATGTCTGTGCGGAGGTACGTCCGTCGGTAGGAGCTACGCGGTTTGGGCATGGCGTTCACCATCTCGTCCACAGTACTGCAAACCCGAGGTACATCCACCCACGGCTCTCCGTCCAGCAGAATGTCGAGGGCATAAACGCTGATGAGGGATTTTATGGCATCCGCTTTGTTTCCGGTCTGACCGGTGAACGAAGTGAAAACGCCAACGCGTCGAGAAGGTATCATGGTCAGCTGAGACTCGTACCCAAGCCATGACCCTCTTTTGGACACTGTCTTGTAACCTGGTCAAGAGATAGGAAGATGTTACAAGTCAGTGTAAGACCAAATCAGCCATTAACACCATGGCCTGCCGCCCGGATTATGAAAATAATACAGTAGACGACAGCATAGATGGTAAACCCAGAGCAGCAACAACAGTGTGATAGTTGATAAATGGCCACACGTAACTGGTAAAAACCCACGCAGTGCCTCTGGATCTATTTAACAGAGAAATGTTTGTCTTTCCATTCATCAGCCTTAAGGATACTGCATATTTGTAAGCCTATATTATTTGTGAAATAAAATCATTCATTTATCATGATATTCCATACGTTCCTAAACTGTAATGCTTCAAACTTTTCACATGTTTGCAAGGCGCTTATTCAAGCAATTTCTGAGGCCATTATTCTGTGTAAAGTGACAAAATTATACTTTTATGTGAAGCCCTGACATTGGCCAATCCAACCAATGTAGTTTTGCCTCCAAAATTAAAAGCATGCATAAATTACTCTGAAAGTTGCTCTTTCATATGCGAAAAGGTTGCGGAGTTGAATGTACAAAAGAATTCTCACGCCACTCAGGAATTACTGGGTCAGTAAACCTAATTCTACATCTGCTTCTTTTTTAGAGAACATCCAGGAAGTTCAATCCTTTCAATATTCAACTGATACTTACACCATATTTAATAATTTGTCATTCATGGTTGAAGACAACGAGACGAGTTCGGGAGAAACCAGACCACCAAGCCTTAATAAACAAACTGACGAATGTATAAATGTGCAATGTGTTTGTCCAGAAAGGACATCAGAACTATGTAGGGGTTCAGGAAAAAGTAAACCTGTAATATACTTTGCTTCAAGTTAAGTTTGGTCTATAAAAAATCACTTTTCGAAGCACAGAAAGGCTTGAAAATGATACCTTTGATGCTAACGCTTACATTTTTTCTCAAAAAAAAACCGTTAAAGACCCTACAATGTGGATAAATCAATCGGAAGCAAGGCCATATACAATGTGGTTAAATCATTCTGGAGCAAGCAAATTGTGTCCCTTGGAAAAGTTAAAAATTTGCAGGAATAAAAAAATGGAATGCTTGGCGTAACTTGGCAAAACAACGGCTGTGTAGGCTCACCTCTGTAAGACCCCAGTGTCCACCCTAACCCCGCGCGGTTTTCACTGTATGATACGGTTGTGCCTGGTTGGTTGAAATCGTCAGATCGAACGTCGTTGGACTTATCCAATATGGTGACAGGTTCGAAGAGCTCTGCTAGAATGTCTTTTCGAACGACGGTGTGGCCTCGAAGGTTTTTGCCGTCTTTTAGGAGGAAATCGATCCACTTGCTCATGTCGTAAGCGGTGGAACAGAGAGACCCGGCAGAACCGGCAAGGTTGATGGAGCTGTAAGAAAATACATTGTTCATGTTCACAAATATATGTCCTTACATGGTTAACACATTGGTAGCGTTCACTGTCATTAGTTTTTTTATTACTTGTTTACCGATTTCAGTCTGAACCGAAAGGAATGGATCATTCACAGAATGTAATAAATTGCTTCGAAATGCTTAACTCTTCTAGACCACTGACTTCTAAAATACTGCAATTAACATCATTCCATTAATTTTATTTTACCTTCCCCTGGACTCTGCCCGGCTTCTTCACACAAAATACAGGCTGCCATCGAATAAGGGAAATAATCTTGAGTACGGTGTAAAACATCAGTCAAACAAATAATTTTTTTTTTAAATCTCACTCAACCGACACTTTCCACTATTTATTTCTGTAACCTTTCATTCTTACATAATCCTTTGGGAGCTCGTGTTATAAGTTGCTCCGGAAATGGGTGGGATCATCGACTTGGAAACCCCTTTCAACTTAGGCTGTTTAGATCACGTGCTCAGCAAGCCGCCATCCCTCGATACACAGATCGCACATTCCACACTTGGCTGAAGGATACTTATACATCGGGCCACCGTTTCAAATCTTCTATGTGTACGTTGTATGACGTAGTCATAACTTATTTTATTAAGTTAGTTATCTGATTGTTGATAACTTTACGATCAACGTTCCTAATGTAAGTTAGAATTTTAACCCAATGAATTGTTTGAAAGGTAAGTATAACTTATGTCTAAAACATTTTCATAGTCTCGCTAAGTCAGGCTAAGTAAGGGTATAAGGTTTTTATATGCTTGGGAATTACTTTTGATGTCATTTTAATGAGATAATAAACTTTTCGTGTTTTCGTTCCTAATTATGGAAACCAAATGTACTAACTTGACGGCGTCCCAAGGAACGTGAGTGAGATTCCCGTTGACTTTTATCATAGGGACAGCAAACTTCCGGTAGCTCGGCTCGGCCTCGTGGAGAAACTTCGTTAACGTCATGCCGATGGGGTTGAGGAGGTGTTCTTTTACCAATAAGTCCCAGGGCTTTCCACCTATGGCCTCCAAAGCAGCTTGTACGAGAGTGAACAGAATTTTGCTCTCAGTTTGCTTGGCACGGAATCCAGTGTGCGATTCCATGAAAAACAAACGGCTGGAAAGTAAAACGAAAGAAAGTGTCGTATGATTCTCACCTTCCAAGAAGTAGCTTAGGAGAAACAGTTCATGTTATACATGTATATTCCTAGCGTGTTTTAAGACACACTTTACCAACCCGACGAGATATTCCAGTAGACCCAATGAAAATCATTTTTTTACAAATAATTAATGTTTTGACCCTGAGTGAAAAAAGAAGGATAAAAAGCTAAATATTGCCCTTACCAAAGCTTGTATTTCCAGTGTTTCCTTGGAATGAACATCATCCTTTACTGATAGATATCTTTCTAATTAAAATATACATCTACGTTAAATAGTTTAACCGAAAAAAAACCCTCTTATTTTAGACTTTATATATGCCATGTCACTATTTCAAGGATAAGAATGAAGTGTTTTTTACATGATTTACTTTTTCAGTTCGCTTTGACCCATTCCCTTGGTGAGTATAATACCATCACCGCCGGCTAGCCCAGTTCTGTGTGACACGAGATCTCGAAGGGTAACGTGATTCGTGATGTACTTATTCCCCAATCGGAAGTCTTCTCCAAGAAACTCTTTCACAGGCGTGTCCCAGGAGTAACTGAAAGTATACAAAGCAAACTGTGTTCAACGAGGCATTTCGTTCCACGTTCTGGAAAGTATACCTACACCACCAATTCTTGTATGTAAATACTCAACTAATCAAAGATCTTAATTAGTCCTTAGAAATCAAGTCTGTCCGATGACCTCAAGACCTGGGTTCTTAACACAATGCTGAATATATTTTTGATAAAGGCGTCAACTTATCGTGAATATAATCTACGGAGTATATCAGATTCTATACACATTGCATCTATTCGCCAATTGCCCGCGTGCAGAAATTCTCCAAATATGTATGTGGCATCGATTCATTCAAACTTGTGTAGATGGTTGTCCCTACCGATATTGTACTGTATGTCTGAACTCCGTTGGACATAGGTGAGATCAGGTTTGGAAGCAGATGAGAATTTATGCTTCGAAACGGACATTCGTGTACCAGCCGTCAACCAATACGGACGTTCCAGGTCAATGATGACAGAGCCAATTCCCCAAACAACGTATAACACAAATCACCAAAGAACTAAGAAAGTGTATAAAGTACGAAAATAGGACGGTATCATGAAGGGAAGCAGTCAACAGTTTTCACTGGTGTTGGAAAGACGCAAGGTATGTTATAGTGAAATCAGCATTGAAATCGTGTACCATGGTAGTATATAAGTTGTCGATAACAAAATATGTATCTCAGTTGCGCTTTGGTTGCAACTGTTCATATATCCAAAGTGGAGATCGAATTCAACACGAATTAGACACAATCATGAAGCAGACCACCAGAGATTAGGGAGTGAGTGAGTGAGTGCGTGGTGTTTAACGTAGTTAACAATTTTTCAGTCATACGACGACGAAGGAGTCCTTAATGTGTGTGTAATTTTCCTCCTTCTTCCAGAACGGATTTCCACCGCTCTTTTGTCTAGTGCTGCTTTACTGAGACGACTTACCGAACGCAAGTAAGCAGCCCCGCCCGAGACATTATACTGATACTGGTCCACCAGTCGTTACACTATCCCCTTTATGCCGAACGCCAAGCGAGGAAGGTACAACTTCCTCATTTAAGGTCTTAGGTGCGACCCGACCCAAGATTGGCACTGGATCTATCACCTCCCGAAGCGGACGCTCTACCAACCGTGCCATATGGGCCGGTGCAGAGATTCTGAACGCTCTGTCCATATTTACTTACAAGAGAATTATACAGACTGCAAAACTTAAGAAACTTGGAGGGAAAGCGTGATAGAATAAGATACTGACCTTGTAACACGTAGATCTGTAAATAAATGTTGACCTGTTGATCCTGTTTTACGATAAGGTTTTGGTATCAGTACCTGGCGCGTTTCAACAAACGTATACTATTCTATAGTCATTGTTATAACTGGTTTCGATTTAAGGTTTCCTTCTGCTGCTTCAGGACAACCGTTTTTGTAAAGAAATAACGCAATTCAGTTGAATATTTTGATGAATGACAACTGATATTCTAGCATGGTACGCGATTTGGATATTGATTTCATTCATTCGCCTAAAACATTCTTTGCGTCTTTCCAACATCATCCAAAACTGAAGACAGCTACTTTTTGTATGATTCCGTCTTAATTTCGTACTTTTTTCATACTTTCTTAGTTTTTTGATAATTTGTGTCGAACGTTGTTTTGAAAATAGGTTTAGCGATCATTGATCAGGAACGTTCATTATGGTTGACGGTTGATTTACGAATATCTGTCTCAATGCTTAGATTTTACATTAAAACAGAATTAATGGAAAGTGTTATGTAAGGTGCCTGTTATGTATCATTACCGATGATATTAGCGATTTGTTCATTGGTACAGAATACAGTGATATATAGAATCTGATACACTATAATGGCCACAAGCCATTCTCACCACACATATCGCTTCATTCTGAACTGAAATTGAAGGGCACATTGTGACATTTCGTTGGCGATGGGTATGCGCGACTGATGCGAGCACTAAAGACACAAATGCATACAACTGATATGTAGGCATAATTTATTTATTCATTTATTTACTTATTTCGTGGGTTTTTTTACGCCGTACTCAAGAATGTTTCACGAGTACGACGGGGGCCAGCATTATGGTGGGAGGTAAAAGGGGCAGAGCCCGGAGAAAACCAACGACCATCGGCAGGTTGCTGAATGACCTTCACACATACAACTGATATGTAAGGATGAAGGCATGAGAACATGCAATAAAGACCGCGCAATAAGATCGCACAATAGGGACGTAGGGATAAATATATAAGAGCGTGCAATAAAAATATAAGGATAAAGGTGCTTGTAGGAGAACATGTAATAAAGGCAAACGGTCATGCAATAAAGACCTTATGTATAAAGGAGTACAATAAAGGCAGGAATACACAAAATAGAGAAGAAGAAATAGAGACAACTGTTCGTCGGGTTCGCAAGTGACGGTTGGTTGAGGGTAGAGTTTCGAAATTGCAACCCGCAAATCATCTGCGTACTTCTAGTCAGTAACTCTATATGTGGTGATAAACAAAAAATATTCGTTTTCAGTGCACTGACAGCATTCGAGGTTATACGAACCCCTGTCCAACCTGCATCCCCCCAACCCTACGTCTTCATAGCGCCCTGTGAAGAGCAAACATATGTATGCTCACGCTGGACATAAACAACGGAATGATACATGTTACCGGTATAGTGCGGTTTTTTCTCCATAATGTACAACTATTGTGAAATTTTTTTCTTCCATAGAATAGTGTTAACGTATAGCTAATGCGCCGCACGGCTCTTAGCGGGCTTCAAATGCTGATATGTGTCACAGGTTTTTTCCATATGGTTCTCCCCGCCGGTGGAATTCAGTGGATAATGCCGTTATTTTGTGAGGGGAGGCCGGTGTAGGAGCGGTAAATAGCTCTCACACAAAGGAGCTGAAAGATTCTAGCTGCTGGAGAGAAGTACAAGTGTGGTCACGAAAACAACTTAACTGCTGAACATAAGTTGGAGCAAGGGGAAGAGCTGCGTACAGCATTGGCAGCAAACAAACAATGGCACATTTTGCAAGAATGATTTTTCAAGTGTGAGTTATTTTGTGATGAAGCCGATCTGCTTGTGTAGGTAAAGGTACATTGAAGGGAAATGCCTCTGTTTGCTGTCAGATAAGTTTTAATTAAAGATTTCTTTTGGTCCATATATGACAAGACATGGAACACAAACATCGACTTAATTAACCTTCTGTACATAGCCAGTAAATAGCAATGCAACTGACCTCTGTCATCACATGATGCCGTTTTCATTGTGTGAGTGGTCTGTTCGTACTTTCCTTGATTGCTTAATTTGGCTTTTTACCGCGAATTTACCCAGATCCAGCCCCTCCACCACCACCTCCTTCCTTCATTGCGTTACATACGTTTCCCCATTGATTTCCGCACACAGCCACATGATTCTCTACACTTTCATACTACTGGGTGTGTCGGTAAACGCCTGTTGTCTCTGTGGACTACGTGAAAACAACAACTGCTCTTCTGACCCCTCCCCCAACCCCACCCACAGCTCCTGTTATTCCTGCTACTACTACACTTGTAGTACAGTAGTGATATGTATATACAACAATTCACCCACCGCTACTTCTACCTCTCACCTCTTGTTTCACCTACTATAACCGCGGTAAAACATTTAGTACAATTCTCCTACGGATACTCCTACTTCTCACCTCCTGTCCCGCGTACTATTACAGCGGTCATATATCTACTACAGATTCTCCTACGGATACTCCTAGTTCTCATCTACTATTACACTGGTATTACAGCGGTAATATATCTACTACAAATTCTCCTACGGATACTCCTATTTCTCACCCCTACACCTCCTGCTACATTTGTGATACAGTGGTAATATATCTACTGCAATTCTCCTAAGGATACTCCGACTTCTCAACCCTGCGCCTCCTGCTGCACTTGTGGTACACCAATGATATATCTACTACAATTATCCTACGGCTTATTCTACTTCTCATCTCCTTCTTCACCTGTTATTACACTTGTATTACAGTGGTAATATATCTAATTTGCCATCGCTTGGAACACACTCGGGAGTAATACCCCCATCGAAATAAAGCTAAGCTAAAATGCCAAAAAGATACTGTGCATTAAAGTTTGCAGAATTTTAAGGACTTTAGAATGAACAAGATTGCACAAGTAGTGGTAAGGTCTGGCAGCAACCTGAGGATAGTCATGCCCGATTTCCTCCCACCATAGTGCTTGCCGCCGTCGTATCATTGAAATATTTGGCTGCATTGTCAGAGAAACGCCATAGCAGCGCGCTCCCACGACGGTAACTTGAATTGTTGTCGTCTCTTTTTCGCACGACCACGGGATTACGTATCAGCAGGACAATGCTTATTCCCATACATCTCGGTTGACCAGAGCAAAACAACTTTCATGTGCACCCTTGGCCTGCAAACTCACCAGAATTAGCACCTAGTGAGCTTGTTTGGGACGCAATGAACCGACGTTTGAGAGGGCGACAAAGCCAGTCCCAAAACGTTGACGCGATGGTTAGAGATCTAACCAAGATATGGGCTTAGATTCCGCAAGCATTCTTTGCTGGTCTGGTGATTTCAATGAGTCGATGATGCACAGAAACCTTCGACGCTCATGGTAGACACACACGCCACTGAGCTTGCCAACATTCCCCCGAATGACCTCCGACCTTGAAAACACGTTAGCAACGCGAATAACAATTTTTGTCTGCTCATTGAAAATAGGTTGCTCTTCGACCATGGATAGAAAAAAGACAGAATCTATTCAAACATGAAAGAACAATATATCAATGCACAGTTACTTAGCTGAGTAAATGTACAACATCTCGTTAAAATAACCTCAACACGCGTCATGAGTTCATAAGAATGAATGAAATGACAGGTTGAATAATATACATTTACTATGGACTTAAATATACCATTTTCTCTACCAAAGACGACTAGTGCACTTAAAACTACTTTTTCAAAGTCTCTGTTTAAGAGAATCTTAACCTCTGACATGGGATTACTAAAGGCGATTGAAGCCACCTGCCTTACTAAGACTGTGTTTCCGTGGATAGAAAAATGACAGAAAATACTATATTTGCTTCTTTTAAGTAAATTACAATTTTAAGAAATGACGGATATTCAAATATTTATATTTTGCAATTTCACAAATGCAGAATGGCATGTTGCTACATATATAACCTCTCTCTGAGCAAACCCAGGTGAGTAATACTGGAAGGCTAGGGGTATATATACGAATTTGACCTCGGTCGAAGATTGAAGTGTGGATGGAAGATTCGCTGTTCTATGAACAGCCACACATGCACCTCTGTCCCCTTCTTTGGGCCCATCAGTATATATACATTATAATCCAGATAGTTGTCCTTAATTTCAGCAAAACTGCAATTATGAGAAAATTTGTATATTTTTTTTTTATTTTACCGTGGATCAAATGCCATCTCAGCTTGTGGAGGATGCCCGTGAGTAGAACCAGGAGAAGAGACCTCTAGCTTAACGTTGCCTTCCACAAGGGCGCGGTTTCTAAACCTGCACGCGCTCATATTTGTCAGTCAGTTTTTGCACTTTTCCGTTCCGCTGTTTGATTAGTCAAACGTATGGAAACTGACTGACAAGTTTGAACGCAAGTTTTTAATCATATCCTACACGACTCCAGTACAGGATAGCTTTTTATAGGTTCTGCCGATTATCATTACACATCGTGAACAGCCTATTACTGTACTCCTTATAATACAATTTCAATTTTTACATTGTTAATTATCCTCAATCACATAGCAATATATCGAAGGACCCTGCATATGACGTTTGACTATCTCACCTTGTATAACACTTGTTAGATGGTTTCAGTGAACCTCACAAAATTTTTTCAAATACTATCGTGTCAAGTATATTCATTAAACCCCTTCACTCTAAGTTTCTAGGAATTTAAAATGAGCATAGTTCTCTTGCTTCATAATTGTGTAGAATTCCGCTTAATCCAGAGCTATTGGGGCTGAATATGATTTGTGTTGCCAATGAATAATATAGTCACGTTATACGCATAAACAGTTGTCAACATTGTGCATGTAAATGAGGAACATATTTTAAATTAGAAACAATTTAAATACTAGCTTGTTTGAAATTGATTACTTTAAGCGCCTAAACCGTTGCTTGCGTGTCTCTGACATCACTGATAACTGTTGACTATTTCCTTACAAAGGAAAGATTATTTCCATCCAAATTTCTTACTTTATGCACTGTTTCTGTTCTTCCATGCTTTGTACTGCACGTTCTTTTAGAAAATGGTGTTGCGTTTGTTAACCTGCACTTTTTACGATCGGGGGTCAACCATAATTTGTACGATGCCAATGCTTGATACGACGCAGAGATTCAGGTATTAACTGCAGTATTCCCACCGATCGCTTGTACAGGGTGGCGGTTGTAAAAGCGGAGGAAAAACAGAAGTGGCTTGCGGGCGATCTCTCAAAATTGTACTAATGTGATCCGGGTTAAAACAACATAGCCTCTATTCCACTGGGGAGTTTTAGGGTCTAAGTTAAAATGTCACTCGTATAGTGGCAAATCTTTTGACCGCAGTGACCTTTCCAAATCGCCAACACCTGTACAATGTGGTTATGTCTGTACAGATCTGGACATACAATCTGAAATATCTATCACGTGGTCTTGTCTACATGTGTCGATCGGCCAGCGAGCCTGGTTTAAAGGCACAGCGTTAATCATACACAGCGTGTATGATATGGCCTATCAAAAAATTAATCTGTTAATTTTAACAGAAAGTCTGTTGTTTGTGTGATGCTAGAGTGCACTCTGCTATTGCAATGGATTATTCTGTTAAACATAACATACATATTCTATTAATTCAACATGAAGATTCTATATAGGGGGCCTCCGTGGCCGAGATGGTTAGCACGCCAGCGCGGCGCAATGACCCAGCAACCTCTGACCAATGCGGTACCTGTGAGTTAAATCCATCTCATCCCGTACGTGAGAAGGTCTGCCAGCAACCTGCGGATGGTGGTGGATTTCCCCCGGGTTCTGCCCGGTTTCCCCCGTCCATAATTCTGGCTGCCGTGAGTGAAATATTCTTGAGTACGGCGTATAACACCAATCAAATAAATAATTAAATGAATATTCTATTATACTAGCAGGATATTATGTTGAATATGACGCAGTATTATGTTATAATAACAGAATACATCCTAGTATCACTCATACAACAAATTTTCTGTTAAAATTAACAGATTAATTTTTTGGGTGATATAACATCTAGAGAAGCTTTTCAGCTTTCTTCCTCTTGCGTAAAAATGGCCTTAAATTACAGTTTTCCTAAAAAAAAATTTCTAATTTTTTTTATCATATGTTTCTTCATTTTCCTTAAAACCATATTCTTGATTTCATAATACCTTTTCATGTATCTTTTAAGGAACAAATTTTCCGCTCTCAAGAAATTGTGAGCATGCATTTAGTCAGGTTACAAACTTTTTAGTGATTCTGAAATGCAACAAGTAAATATTTATAATTACAGAAAATCCATTAAGACGTCATGCAACTACCCTTCATATATATGAGAAAATCTTGTAAAAACATGGTGGTTAGAATAATAGTAAGCACTCGTCTGGGATGATAATCTCAGCGTATTTTGGCATGAAGGGGATAGTGCAACGACTCGTTGATCAGTATCAGCATGATGGTTCGGGTGGGGCAGCTTACTTGCCTTCGGTAAGTCGTCTCAGTGAAGAGCAGCACTAGATAAAAGAGCGGTGGAAATCCGTTCTGCAACAAGGAGGCACATTACATGCAGTCTAGGGACTTTTTCGTCGTCATATGACTGAAGCATTGTTGAGTACGACATTAAACCCCAAGCACTCACTCACTCACACTCATCGGATTTTGTTTTAGATATGCCTTACGTGAATTATTGTACACGTAAAGATTCAGGTATATAGACTCTGGTGCGGACAGAGGAGTGCAGCGAAGCTCTGAACGAATATAGCCAGTTTAATCGGTTTGGTTGGATAGAAAGTTTGATGGTGTCATAATTTATGTGTAAAAGCTTGTTCTTTTTACCGGCCACAACGCTTATAAGATTTGCCCCGTAAGCACTTTGGTGAGAGCAGCGTGTAAGACTCGACCTTACATCAAATCAAGGAAATACAATATCTAACCGTGTTACCGGTGCGTTGCCATGGAAAAAAAACAAGATGCGTAGCTTTTCTTCACTGTACCAGACCTTTCGCTATAAATAAGCCTTTCTGTTTATTTTCCTCAGAATTGTTTTCGGATGCCCGGGATGTGGTAGATTAACCAACTGGTGACGCTGGGCGGAAATGTGCGATTGATTCCGAATGCGTTCATGAACACTGAGTCAATCTTGACCGAAACCATCTCTCTGCTATACTCGTCTGTTCGAAGACCTACTTCGTTATTTTCCCGTCATTTTCATTCCGTCTTCGAAGACAACGGAGTAAATGGCAGCATTCCTGGCGGGAACAGACGACACCCACTGGAGGTCTGCGATAGATGGTTTGAGGTACAATTTTCTGATAGGTGCCATCTGGAGTAGATTTCAGCGCCCATTTCAAACTGGGAAGAATTAACTAGCACTTGACGCACAGAACAACAATGCTGTAGTGTGAATGATACAGAGAAATCGTGACCGAGCTGTTTAAAAATTGGTCACGTGACTAAAGCCCGCCAAAATATCCCGCGAAACAACGCACACTGGGACAAGTTGGGATATAAATATATAATTTATATTACGCCGCATTGATATTTTCAGCAAACAGGATGGTCTTTTTTTTTTCCGAAAATTTTTTGCATAGGTTTTTTGATTTAGTTCGATTTAGAGAAAATCGATGTTTCGTCCAACTTAGTGCTGGAGTTTATATGGGTACACGGATTTATATTTTTGTATATATATATATATATATATATATATATATATATATATATATATATATATATATATATATATATATACAGAACACTTGTTCTACAAAGTGGACCCTGGGACTACATCGCTCCTTAGTAACTCATTGCAAGAATCCTATCGCCAAAACAGAAAGAAAACATCACACAGAATCTTGGAACCCATGCAGGCGGCCATTTGTGATAGGCAAAGAATCTTATTAACCGAGCTAGTGTCGGGAAAAGACACTGATACATTGATTTATTACCAGGGTGAGAGATTAAGATTAAACCAGGGTGGGTAGAACCATGCGAGAATCCGACCGATTCCGGCGGAGGTTCACACCAAGTTCAAGGCTCTGGCAAAAACGTTTACTTTCAGCGCTGCTTTATATCTTACCTGTCATTACGGCTGAGTAGTTTCCCCAGTGTGAGGGCAGTAAAAGCCTCGGTGAGGGAGGCCAGACAGAAGACCGTGGAGTCAGTTGTTCTGATCCTGTCCCGCGCGTCCGCTGTCCCGTAGCCCTTGGTCAGCGCGATTTGCCCATCCCGTACCAAACCGAGGTTTATCGCCGGGATTCGTCCACAGTTCATAGAATCCAGCACAAACCTGTCAACTTTTCTCTGCTCCACCTCATTCAATGCCCTGCCATTTGCTCCCACAAGGAACAGGATAACAATATAAACATACGTTTTACAAAAGCCTTCCATTGTTTTTCTGAGATCCATGCATTCAGCTGATAACGCGTCCTCTTTCGGTGGTTCCACTCTGCTCGGCAGCAGCCTGTGCTTCAGGAATCAGCCAGCCGCACGTGTCGCTTTCCTCCCGAACTCTGACCGACTCACGCCCTGATCAACCCAATATATATATATATATATATATATATATGCATATAAATAAAGAGCGCCAGATTTCTCCCTCGAACACTTCTTACTCATCCAGTGAGGGAGGGTGGTGCGAACACATCGTGGAGAAACACCCGATGACGACTACCATGCATGCAGCAGGCAAACCGTTATACTAGCTCTGTTTCAAAGTAGTACAAGACCCTAGTGTGTGGATCTAAACCTAGCTTATAAGGTGCGATATAAATAACGCTTATATTCTCCAGATGCCGGTGAACAATGCTCGTCAACAAGTGTAGGAGGCAATAAAGAATGGCGTACTCGACTACAATATATGTTGTGTTCATGAAATCGCACCTATATACACATTCAGCGGCTCGAGTAGAAAATCTGATTGATCCGATATATGGATTGTATAATAACATTGATTACACCATATAGACAAGACACTTTGATTTCTTTGTTATCGTTTTGAAGTACATGTTTTCCTGCACAACATCAGTAGGAAACAACCACACCTGCATGGAAAAATACCTGACAGACATCCTGGTGTAAAACGGCGACCTTAGCAAAACTTAAGGTGGATTCGAACTCACGGTCACATCTTTCAAGAGTTATATCGACCGATCAGCATATATGGTTTAATATTAAGAAATGATGTGAGATTTCATTACACTGAACTGAAAGACAAAAAATTATTCATTTCGTGATGCTGTAAAAAAAACACAGATATATATATATATATATATATATATATATATATATATATATATATATATATATATATATATATATATATATATATATATATATATATATATATTTTCAGCATCACGAAATGAATAATGTTTTGTCTTTCAGTTCAGTGTAATGAATTCTCAGATCGTTTCTTAATATTAAACCATATATGCTGATCGGTCGATATAACTCTTGAAAGATGTGACCGTGAGTTCGAATCCACCTTAAGTTTAATATATATAGAAGACATAGAAAGATATAAAGTCTGGCAACAGACTTCTTTATACCCTCTGTGACAACAGGCTGTAAAACAAGTTGCGTAATCTGGCAAGACCTAAATGTGTTTCCTATTTAGAGGCCCTCGAGGTGAGGTGCTTACTCGCTTGCTTATTAGATTACATATTTGTTTGGAAATAATAAAATATCTCCGCCTCTTGAAACTACTACTTTCGGCGCCGGATTTCAACAGAGTAAAACCATATGTTCCTCTCGACGGTTAACACAATATGCCAGTATGGTGTAGTCGCTAACCGGTGGTGGAAGAGAATCAACAGAGCTACATGGTGTCAATCACAAACTGCCGGTCGTCGTTTCGCCTTGAATTTTCAGAGCTATCTCATTTGTAACAACACATAACAAGCCGGCAACCGAGGTGTAACATAAAAAACAGCTGCTAAAATGTGGAAGCCTGCCCACATGTATAATTTTGAGGTGTAAAACGAAGTCGCTTCGAAAAGGCTTTGGAGTTATTCTTTGTCATCATACACATAAATATGTATGCAAGGTTCACTGGCACCTTCTCAGTTGATCAGTTTTAATTCATCCATTTCTAAGACAGACATACTCTGAACTTACTTACTCGTCTTTCCTTCACAGTTTGTCACGGTATTTGATTACACAGGTATGTTTCCTGCTTAGGTCATGCATGACTCACGATGAACACTCGTAGCGTGGCTTTGCACTATGAGCGATTTTTGCAAAGAAAATCCGTACCATGCAGTTGTTGTCCAATGATTAGATAATTGATGGCAGTTTTTTTTTAGGTGTGCTTGTAAAACGCCTCTTTGGACCGTGGCCAAAACCGAGTCTCCTATTCCAAGTTTCTGTAGAAATATATATGCAGTATACCTCTGTCAGCCTAAACTCAAGAGTAAGCTCACACTGATTCAGCAGATTGGCTAATGATTGTTATGTTTGTACACGTCTGGCATTTCTCCATAACGTATGTGAACAGTTACATCAATCTGGGTTGTGTGAGCGCAAACTATTCGCAGTTCTTATCGTCATTCTGTCAGTGGTATAAAACAGTACTTCGTTACCAATATCATGCAGCAGAAACAAGCTCATATATAATAAAAGACGTTGACACATTTGGTGTTATATAGAAATGGCCTATTCGCTTTTAATATAACCCATCCAGTATTTCTTGACTGGTTTTCTCAAATTGGTGTAGACCTATCTTTTGTCAGGCAATGGCGGCTCGTGTCCAAGCTGGATTGACTGTTGTTGATTTGTAAAAGACGAATACTACGTCACGAACAACGCCCACAAATCCTCATTTGGCAGGAATGAAGAATAGGGCACACAGTTTGGTCCTGGGCTACTTATAGGAGGTAAAGTAGGCAACAATTTCCAATCATATAATAGAACTAGAGTGGAATTTAATTTGCATCAAGAGACTGGAGTTAAACATTGCTTAAGTGTTAATGCACTTTCAAACAACTGACCAATGGTCTCCATTTTCACTATATTTATTTGATTTATTTGATTGGTGTTCTACGCCGTACTCAAGAATATTTCACTTACACGACGGCGGCCAGCATTATGGTGGATGGAAACCGGGCAGAGCCCGGCGGAAACCCACGACCATCCGCAGGTTCAGACCTTCCCACTTACGGCCGGAGAGGAAGCCAGCATGAGCTGGCCTTTTCACTATAGGAAGGGTTAATATGCTTGTGAAAGTTACTATGCTTGTACCCGGGATGTCCAGAGCTAGCATGTCTCTGTCCTGGATGTGAAGAGCTACTATGCTTGTGTCCGGCGTGCGAAGAGCTAATATGCTTGTGTCTGGCGTGTGAAAAGCTACTATGCTTGTGTACGGCATTTGAAGAGCTACTATGCGTGCGTCCGGCGTGTGAAGAGCTACTATGCTTGTACCTGGCATATCTCCAGAGCTAGCATGTCTCTGTCCTGGATGTGAAGAGCTACTATGCTTGTGTCCGGCGTGCGAAGAGCTACTATGCTTGTGTCCGGCGTGTGAAGAGCTACTATGCTTGTGTCCGGCGTGTAAAGAGCTACTATACTTGTGCCAGTGTGTCCAGCAAGTAAAAATCTACTATACCTGTGTCCGATGTGGGAAAAGCTAATGTCTCTGTGTCTGCTTGTGAATAGCTAATATGTGTGTCTGCCATGTGGAGAGCTATTCCCTTGGGTCCGGTATTTGAAAATCTACTATGCTTGTGTCTGGCAATTAATGAGCTATAGTGCTAACTTGTTGACGAGGCATGTAGTAGCTGCTTGACAACCATGTTAAAATGTACATCGAAACGTTGCAAACTTATAAAACTGACGTTGATATCCATCTATATATAAACTCTGTGAAGTAACGCAAGATGTACATGTGTGTATATATCGAAAGAATTGAAGGCTGAAGGGTGCGGATTGGTGATCACACCCCAAGACACTTTCATTTGTCCATAGATGCCGTATATTTGCTCCCAGCTTCCGGTTGCTCCGCTAGAGATTCATACACATCTGAACGTTTATAAAGTACCTAGCGATTGATAGAGTTTCATGCCACTAAATGCCTCCAATACATCCCTAGCAATTCGCGGATTTCCTTTGGATTTTGTCTGCTTTCCTCTACCCGTAATCATGATCACATGATCGCTGTTATACAAATCTAATTTTCTTGACTACGGCGTGAAATACAACCAAAAACATAAGTCAGAAGTACCAGTATAGCCACTGACGATGTAAAATGTCGATTATGTCATGATTGGGTTTGTTTTTAAGTGACGTTCATGTACTAAATTTGATAATGAACACGTTATCTGAAAAAGAGATTAAAAAGAGAAGAAAGTTTCAGTCTGACTTCAGTTACGTCGGGAGTGGATTATATTTGTACATGTATATCTAAAATAAAACACCAAAGATATCATGTTTTGTTCACATTTATTGATATAAATATATATTGGGAGATAAAATAATTAATTATATGGTCATGATCTTTATACGGGTCATTGTTAATTGTGAACACCTTCGGTCCGACATTTCCCATGTTCGTGTATACAGGTATATTTACATGTATGTGTGTATATACATATAGTTTTCTGGCTTGCAAGGCCTAAGACAGAGCGTCACAAGCGAGTCAACCCGCTGAGACCGCTAAGCCTGGAATCTTAACAGCGGTTCAATTCAAATCCTGGAGGGAAAACAGCATATGCCAAATGACACAGGTGGTGGCCATATTGTTTTACTTTCACCAGATTTCGTGCGAACCGTTATATGAAAATCACGCGGCATTCAAAACAAGGTCACCACATACGCAAGTAACGGTTATCATGCTAGACCGGGGAATCGTTGGGGAAAGGACAAGTGGCTGTTTAAATGTATCCACACGTATTGTTATGCCGACGTATTATAATGTTGAACATATATATATATATATATAGCATTACCTGGCAAGGACAACATATGAAAGTATGTAGATATATCTTTAAAACGCATAAACGAAGTGAATCGCATTTATCTTTACAATATTGCATTGTATGTTATACATACACTCTGAAATAATTGAGCTTGACACAAGTCAAATAGATAAATATAACATTTTTGTAGTTTCTGGATGTAAGACCCCATGTTATTATAACAATGATCAAGTTGTTAACACAGCTAAAATAGCATATTAAGGCCCATTTCTTAGAGTTGGGTGGCTATATACCGATAAAGATAATATCTCCATAAGAGGACATGAAATATGTTGGCAATCGCAACCAATCCATAGACATTTTACATGTATATGCCATTAATGCTGATACGGACCCTGGTGACAAACTTCAGCCATGCCATACAACATAACAAACCACCAAAGGGAAGAAAAGATGCAAATATAGCAGACGCAAAAAAAAAGAAAGTGAAACTTACCAATATGAATGCCAAACATGGCTGGAACTATATTCCAGGAAATCCTTTTTGCAGTCTGTATTATATCAGAAAAGTGGCATTGCAAAGGTCCTGTGTGCATCAGAATCATAAATTTTCTTTTATGTAATAATACCAGATCCGACTGTTATCTCTGTTTAAAATGCATTATCCACTATGTTTGTGCTGGGTTTAGAGTAACTGTTAATGAATGTTTCTTTCTCTCTCTATATATATATACATGTACAAGCCTGAGCAGCTACTCAAGCAGATTGGGATGACATAGCGTGACACAACACACCATGTAAAGAGAGGTTTGATATGGACTGCTTTTGTTCCAAGTTGAATGTGCTCGGTAAATATGTTAACTTTATATCGAATCTCTGGGATTTTAAGAAATATTTATGCACAAGAAAGAATATACTGTCAAATGAGCAACTGATTGATGTTTTTATGTACGTTTATGCTCAATATAGCATACAATCATCCCATTTCTCTGAGTTATTCTAAGCCAAATATCTAACGAACCAACGCAAAGAATATGCCCTACATATCACAACGTACTTTCTATAAAACAAACCAGATAATGTAGGCCTACATGCATAAACTGGAGTCAGGAAGAAATACGATGCTATTCAGTCTAACACTTGTGGTTAGACATAGGCCTACGAAATTGATTTAAACAATTTCTGACGACAAGATGAATATGGATAACTGCGACTCATGCCATATGGTACCTGGCCTCAGATACCGTATGGCAATAATCGACAATGTTAATGTTTAGCACTGTGGCTCAGTCCTAAACATTCCGCGACCAATAAGCTTTGGTGCATACCTGGTCCAGCCTGTGAGAAAGAAGCCATAAAAATCTTGTCAAGACATAATCTTGACAAAATCTGGACCTTTCTATGCCGGCTGCTCGGAGGGATTCCTGGCAACGCCAAGGGGACATCACTCGCAGCCTCATCACCACCTGTCTCCTTGTGTCCTCTCGCCCAGAATTTCACACTTTCATCGTTAAAACTCATCCCTGCCCAAAGCTAAGACGGTTTCCATCATTTTGAAACCAAGCATGCACCTGTACACCAAAAATGGTAGGCTGGCAGCGAAAAAAGACTTTACACCCTAAAACACACAGAATTACATTCGTCTCTAGGAACCGAAGTACTAATGGGGCCTTGATTCCTATCAGGTCATCATAAGGTTACACATGCGCAAAGATTTACCACCGAATTGAAAAGTGAAGGAACACTGATTGGGTAATACTTGCCACACAAACATTTTGGTTGTTTATGCAATATAAATTTCTGCATTGTTAGTCAGCACCTGGTTAAAATGTATCAGAATTTTTTCTGCCTTGGATAGAACTGACAAACTTTTTTGCCAGTGTTACTACCCATCCACCTGGAGGTTACCAAGGTAGCAAATTGCAATGACTTCACTTCCAGCAACCACAGTTCAAAAAAGTGGTGGTCATGCTAGGTTGATTTTTTGATATGTTGTAGAGAAAAGTGCAAGCTGCAGGTATGGCATGGTACCAGGCAAGAGTTTGAGGATATATATTTTTGAGGTTTAAGTTGATAAATTTGCTACGTAAATAGTAAGAAAAATTAGTGCGCTGGTGTAAATAAACTGACGCCCGTACTGGCAGGAAGTTCAACAGCGTGGCGTTGTCGATTCGCCTGGAAGTAATTTGAAGGGGAGACTACTCTTCAACTACTCTCGGTGAATTCTCGTGACAATACAACTGCGACAAGAGGTTCTGTGTTCCGCCTGGGTTGTACCAACTGCCTCATCGATCACACTCGATCAGAATTAGGGGGATGGATAAGAGGACATATATCAGACATAAAAGGAAAATTAAGAAAGATGAGTAAACGAGACGTTGTTGTGACATCATCCCAACTTTCCTTTATAAATATGACCTGTTTGAACTGACCCAGCCGATCTTCACCTTTGATTTATTTATTTATTTATTTATTTATTTATTTATTTATTTATTTATTTGATTGGTGTTTTGCAGGCTGCTGACAGACCTTCCCACACAAACGCCTGGAGAGGAAGCCAGCATGAGCTGGACTTGAAGTCACAGCGACCGCATAGGTTAGAGGCCCCTGTGTTAGAGGCGCTGGCGTGCTAAAAACCTGGGCCACGGATGTCCATTCTTCAATTTTGAGAACAGATTTGTAAAACCGCCCACAATGAAAAAAAGCTGACTGACGTCAGATATCATGTACCATGGCAGGTTTACATTTTCATCAATCTACGATTGTACTGCAGAAAACTGCTGCGAAACTCATTCAGGCAGATCCATAAACATTGCAATTTTGAATTACCAAAAGTAAACCAAATAAAGCGCACGCAAGCACAAAAGAGCAGGCATCAAGGTTGAACCCGCGACCTCACGTGACAGGCTGCGATTAACTTAAACGTCGTGAACGGTATAGTGGCTGTAGAAAGCACATTTGGTGACCTGTATGCCTGTACTCAAAACATCCGCTGTGTAGTATTGACGTCACACGCACACATATCTAAACTAAGAAATCAGCTTCATTATTCTTGAATTAAGTTTTAAAAAATGTGAAACAAATAAATTCAAGACTCAGTTAAATATTTACTTATTTGATTAAGCATTAACGCCTCGATCAGGAATATTTCACTGGTTTATAACGGCGGTCAGGTTAGATTTGTTTATTTATTTATTTATTTATTTATTTATTTATTTATTTGATTGGTGTTTTACGCCATACCCAAGAATATTTCACTTATATGATGGTGGACAGCATTATGGTGGAGGAAACCAGGCGGAGTCTGGAGGAAAACTGGTCAGGTTAGAAGAAACCGAGCCATGCCCAGAGAAATTTTCTCACTTAAAGCCGTGTACGGTGCCCCATTTGTCAAAGACTGCTTTGAAAATGACACCTCTTTACATAACATATTGTTTGAAAGACTAAATTTTAAATGCACTCATGCATTACGAGGGGTGTTAAAGGATTTAACCCTTAGAAAAAAGATAAATGTCTGTGCACTCGGGAAGAAAATTAGAGTGATGCATCGCAGTAAACCACGGAATTGCCTTCGTTCACTGCATATTTACCTGCATAATACATAGTGTTATCTGTCTTGTCTACGTACAAACGTTAAGTCTGTAAGGAATATTATATCGAAAAATAGTTGCTTCACAAAAACACCACACGGAGACAAAACTCTTAGGTTTCGAAAAAAACAGTTGAAGACTGATAACCCTACTTCGTCAGAATTCAAATTATACCTCCTTCAGAAAATGTATCATGACAGTGCAAATCTGAACGCCCCCACTGATCTCTCCGCATATTTATAAATTTTAGAGAAAATCGTGGGAACCTCGGTGCGAGGGATGCCGTATTTTCTTACCAGTCAAATACAAGAGAATTTTTCGGCTCTGCTGGATACATACCACAGCTGTCGCACGACTTGGGAGGGGTCAGCAATTCTGCTTTTTGTCGGTCCACTAACACGAAATTTTTTATTATTGTTATTTCAGATGGCCAGTCAGTCAGTCAGTCAATCAATGTGTCATGAAATCCATAATTCTCAACAGAATGCACACTGAAGTAGTCTGAAAGTGGCCGTGATAAGGTAAGGGATATCTCAGGGGTTAACAGAGTTTGACGTGGTATAGAGAGAGCAAGAGCGATAACTCGAGTTTGATCTGGAACTTGTTTACAAGAGCGCTGTTCAAATTGACAGACAAAAACCACAGACACAGCTATTTCTTGTGAGTCCAGTGTGTGGAAAAGCATTCCAAAAATTATTGACCCTGAGATTTTTTTAGTGCAGAAGAGAAAACAACCCGTTGTTTCGCACAGATGCAATTTCATCGAACTCTTGGCGACAGTGGTTTTGAGTGACACTGCTGATGCAGATGTATATAAACGCAGGTATAGACCGTGCCTTCCCGGTTCTTTACTCAGTTTGATTCATTCGGGGTTTTCTTAGCGGAATCTGTAAAACGACGGTCTTGGCTTTACTTATACCTGTCCCCTATTGATGACAACTGACATCTGTAAAGGTAAGAAGACTGAGTGCGTACCATTCTCTCTCCTTATATAAAGATATGTTATTTGTGCTCAATTTTATTGACTATACATTATACATAATAATTTATACATATTAACAACCAATGTATATAGACCAGACAGAACGATATTGTACATCATAATTAATCAGACTTTATGAGGTTAAGAATATTAAAGACAAAATAATTCTATACATCATTTCCAATGCCAGAGAATAGATGCATATAAGAAACTATATATGTGTTAATTCTACTTAAGCCATGGTTTTGGGGTGCGTGTAATTTGCAACTATTTAAGAATGATATGGAGAGTTGTCAAATTAAATAATAATCCCAACTGAGATAGCGGGACGTTTTTCACCGGTTATACGTGACCATTTGCCATCTATCACAGTGTCGTCGCTGCTCTGGGGTTATTCTCTATGCTGCAAGTCTTTTATTATATGCTATAGTTTTTTCAAAAGGCAGCGTTGTAAATGAATCATAACAAAATGCCACCATGAACAACTGATTTTATGACCCCCATGTATATGGAGGCCAAACAAACAAATTATTAGTTGGAAACTTTGTTCTCTATTATGATACAATGAGGATTTTCTTCTACCATCAAGTATTCGCCTTGTATTCGCTGGTTATTTCGTTATTTTGCGACAAAAGAAAAAGAAAAAAACAGTCATGATTACCGGTTAAAAAAACTCCAAAACTCTACTATAACTTGCATTAGGTGTCTCGATGACATAGCATGGCTGACAGGTAGCTCTCAAAGTCGTAACTTTACGGAAATACGGATATTTCTCATCCACATTGATAATGACTGTACTTTGATCCTTTAACCCGAGCAGTCAAATGTCTAAAAAAAAATAAATAAACAGTTTCACAGTACGTTATATAATTGACGATATAAGACAGGTTACACGTAGTTCCACACATCGAGAATTCTAATTGAAAAGCATATCCTCTTAGCCTCCATACTGATAATGACTGTACTTTGTACATGTACAACTACATGTTGTATGGTACATGTACTTTAATCGTAAGTCAAGTTTGCCTTGTAGGCCTATAAGAGAACAGGTCATTTCTTCGTTCCTCCGGTGAAGTGACGTCTACATTTGTAGTTTATACATGTAAAGGCGAGATGTGCTTTGTTTAATCAAACCAAGGCCTCTGATGCATTGAGGCGGTGGGGTGGGGTATAGCGATAGAGTAAGATTGCTGGTACACACACTGTGTAAGGGTTGCACGTCAACGCGCAGTTTCATGGCGAACTTTGCTATTCATCGTAAACGTGTTGTTAAAGTCTGCGCGAAAGCCCTCTATACACATTAAAGTTTGCATGGTTTGTCGCGTATATGAATATAGTTATAGAACATGCAAGTTATTGGTATTATTCAGTTTTACTCATCAACGCCTGATGAATCATTGAAATCGCTTGGACATTATCGTGTCTGACTCCAACATTGATGGCCCATCGCGGATGTGTATTCCTCAAAGGTGTGATTGCAGCCTACTTCAACTCAGTGGGAAGAAAGCTGAGGCTGCATATAATTCTGCCCTTAACAAATTGGTCTTGGCAATCCGTCAAAACTCCATGAATGATCAGGGAATAATCAGTGCAAGTTTGTGGAGCTCTAAGCAGATGCTGTTAAGCATTATTTACCAATTCATGACACTTGGATTTATTTGTCGTCTAAATCACAATAATTACAGCTTGACACTGTACTGTATATTACATCTGTTCTAATATCGCACGTTTATTGCGCGCACGCACATGGATCACCGTTGTCTGTGTGTTAACATTTTCAAACTTTAATTAGACGCTACACGCTTACTATAGTCTGAAAATGTGCGAGGAAAAATCGTCTATAAAACTATGTAGAAACTTTGTACTAGGTGAGAAACTATGTACGTTTGAATGAAATAATCGTTTGTGAAACGTTTGAGCAAACTTAAATCCTTCCACTGAATTAAACTTAACAAGTTCCTGTATGTCAATCACAGTTGTATGCGGATGGGATTATTGAAGAGTAAAATACATTGACAGACTTCCTAGCAACACGCGCTCTGCTAAAAGATATGTATTTTGTCACCCGGGACCTGTAAGTGTACTCTATCCATTTGTATCCACGAAAAACTGCTGCATTTGTTTGCGGCCTATAAATGCTGACAACCGCGGCATTATTTGGAGATTTAATATCAAATATTTGCTGTTTACACCCGATAGCTACGCTCAAGTCAGTAATGTCGTATAACAGGATTACCTCGATAGCGAACCTAATGCCTTGTGCTAACAGTCACGTGTAACTTATTGTCTTAACTATAGACAACAGACACTGCGCCTAGAAGAAATGACAAGTTTTGCAAGTTATGTTTCAACATTCTTTTTGTTCCTTTTGTCAATGCATCTCAAAAGTGTCAATACGCTAAAAGTGTACACGTATGTATTTGTGTGTGTATTTATTGCCAAGTGAATTGGTGTATGCTACAGCTTAGATGCTTGTTTCAGCCTTAACGTGTATGTAGTCTGTGGCACGCGGTGCCCAATGGATGCCAAAGGTCCTGTAAAATAGGAACCGTTACATATTGCCACTGAAAAACAATTTTCGAATGACATGATTTTGACCAGCAAAGCTTTCTATGTAGCATAAAAAGGTGTGTGACTTAAAAACGAATTAAATATAGTTTCCGTATATTGTTTCGCGTATTCAGAGGGAACAAAACACAACTTTAGCCTGGCACGCGGATTAAGCTTTTGTACATATTATTCAGCGACACAATATGAGACATTTGTAGTTTGTGGAAAAAAACATAATAATATACTTTTGCCTATATTAACGATGTCAACCACTATAGTGACGAAATACACCCATTGTGATATAATTTCCAAGTCAGCAGCATAGCATAGCTCCCCACCCCTTTCCATCTCTCCCCTCCCTATTCCCCTTCAGAATAGGTGTTCTGTTTGATCAGAGTTATCAGCCACGTGAGAAGCTCTCCGCCGCTCGGACTCTTGACGTTTCTCGCGGGGATGCTCTGAGCTATCACAGTTTACACCGTCTCGGCCAAATTCGTCAAACACGGTGTGAGACTGGACACCGGTCACTGTGTGCTGACAGCAGATCTCCCGCGGACACAGGGCTTACAACGGACCAGTCAACCACTCACAATGACCGCTCTTATTAAACCCATGTTTATCCACTGGTCTCATCTTCTCGTTGCGATCCACGTGAAATGATCCAGTTTCAACAGTTCTCGGAATAGTTAAATAGTATGCATGAATAACTATGCATGTCAGGAAATTCAGACACGCCATATTATTCTCCGTTGGATATAAATTAAAACACATGTTAAAAACTTCAACAAAAAATGTATTTCATTAGCAAAACAGTTTACAAATAACAATGCCCTCGGGGTGATGAGGGAAATGATACAGGGGTAAGCATTAATCGTGATTTAATCAGTCCGTGTGATACAAAACGGATTGTTCAAAACTGCCTGGGGATTTAATACCAGATTTAACTTTAACCCAGGTTTTCTACATGGCCCCAAATAATTGTGTAACATTGTATTAAATGTGAACTAAATCTGCTTCTGTTAAATTTGGTCTCTGTACAAATGCATTGCTTGCTGGATTTTGCAAATATAGGACGTATATAATATGCCTTCATACTGGTATTGGCTAATACACTTTTGAACAACCGGGCCCTGGTACTTTAATACTGAAATATCACCACGAACCGGAATCCATTCCATGAAGGAAAAGGCACGATAAGAGTGGTTGATAGAAAACAACACTCACGTGAATCCTATATGCCCTATTTGTTAAGATATAGTATTTTGGAAGGCTATACAGTGTACACAAAAAACACTTGTGTTGAAACCTAACACAACAACTTGTGCTATTTTCATTCAACACAGAAATGTGTTACCCCAACACAAACATGTGTTAAATAAATATGAAATAAACGTGTTTGTGCTCCAAAATAATAAAACACAAAATTGTGCTGAATCAAAATGAGGTAATTTATGAATATCAACGTAACTTGTGTTGGAACAACGAAAATTAGTTCGTGTATAACATCCAACAAACCTTCTGTTCAACACGAGATAAAATTGTTCAAATATCACACAAGACTTTTGTAGGAAAATACACAAGTTTGTGTTCATACAACATAAGTGTTTTTTGTGTGCGGTGTACTCCATCACTTCATGAGCTAACCCTTTATGCAAATTGTACGTGGAAAGGTCTCTCAGCAACCTGCGGATGGTCGTGGGTTTTCCTCGGGCTCTGCCCGGTTTCCTCCCACCATAATGCTCGCATAATCCCACATGCTAACTATAATCCGGTCTTATAGGTGAAATATTCCTGAGTACGGCGTAAAACACCAATCAAATGAATAAATAAATAAATTTATGCAAATTGTATACGTGAGTGCATCCATTACTTACAAAAGTGATGGCCTGGTAACACGGGTAGATAATGTGGCTCCCTCCAACCTGGAAACTCACTGAACCCTTTTTAAAAGGCCATTGAATCTCAGGGTTTTAGGGGAAATATTTCAACGGGGATCATTTAAGTGCATAGATTTTTAACTAAGTCTAGTTGTTAAGAGCGTAATGTCAGATGTAAATGCCGTGACGGTTTGACACTTTTTAAAGGGTCTTAAAACCCTGCCATGTTAAAACTAAGACAATCTCCATTGTGGATCTTCAGCGGACCGATTGCAGAAACATAGCATTGCTGTGGTCTCGTGATATCTCGGTGTGTGCGTGGGAGAAAGAAAAAAACAGTGATTGATTCGATTATCTGTTTTTAGGAAAACCGAACATAAATATGTTCACATATATGTACAGTGAATCACGATTCGTTTGACTACATGTAAGTCACAGTTTCTGGTTGTTATAGAATTTGAACAGCGGAAGTGGCTTTGGCGACGTCAAAAGACAATGATTTTACATAGGTACACTTTGCTTTTTTCTGCCTGTGTCGTTTGTAAATACGCGTCATTCCAGAGTTAGCTTGAAGCTGCTTTGAGGACTAACCTCTTCAGAACATCTGCTCCGATGCTCCTGCAAACAGGACGAAATCCCCCACTCGAACCGTCTCTAACGCTCTGCTTGTTCCCATGAGCACCGTCGCTGAAGGCTTTTTTTATTATATCGGCCTGTCCACCAGGGAGACTCGCATTTCATCTCGTTTGCCACTGAGATTAACATCACTTTAGCGTCTAAATACCTCAATCTCGAAAAGCACAGATCGGTCCGCAGCGTCTACCCTGTGCAGCTGTAGAATAGGGTTTGAGACGTATAGTGTATGCATACCAGTTTCGCGGAGGAGCCCCTGCGTGTGTATCTTACCGAGCGGACACCCGAACGTTCAGGATAGCAGGAGGAGTACGAGTTACAGGTGAAACCCCACAACAGACTATACAGGTAGGCTTTTCATTTTGTTTGTACGTGGTAACATTTAATAGTGAAATTATCCGGTTAAAACACAGAGCATAGATCTTGGATGGGACCTCATCTTCAAACGAATGTTTATCAATCGTGGGCGAACAAACTCTGACGCAAGTGGGTTTGGTTTATGCATAATAGGTCCTAGAACAGATCACTTTCGCCAGTAAACACCTATTTAGTGGCTTCTTTAGATTATGAGTATTTTCGTGTACAAGAGTATAGAGTAGTTCCTTGTGTTTCTTAACTAACTCGTATTAACGACTGGTATGCGAATGTCGGACTTGGCGCTTAGATTCAGGGACATTTACTATAGGCTATGTGACAGTCATCAAGTTTATGGGTGAGGGAAGCTAGCAAGGGCTTGATTTCATAATACGACCTTAACATATTTGTCAAGGGTTGTAGTGGACTTCAAGCAGAAGCCACAATTTGAACACCCAATCATTAACTACATCAACAGATAAATAAATATATATATATATATATATATATATATATATATATATATATATATATATATATATATATATATATATATATATATATATATATATATATATATATATATATATATATATAATAGGATGATCAGTTTTTAACACCTTCAGCTAGAGAAATTTTAGACAATATGACACTTTTTGTCGTATACAGCTTATATCTTACCTTTCGTCACTAAATTTTGCACTGATCTCAAGCTGTGCCCCTTGTTGAATGAAAAAGGTGGCTGGGGTGGGGGGGGGGGTCTTCGAAGGTTTTTAAACTTGAACTGTATAGAAATATTGATTTTAAGGCTTTGAGGAATCCTAGATGCTGTACAACAAAGATCACCACATCCTGGGAACTTGGGTTTTCAGAGCAGGAGTAAAAGGTGGAATGGAATACTCCGGAAATACGTAAGTTCCCGAACGGAAACTTCGGCCAACTAGCCTTAAAACAAACCCCAAAGAGCGTGGGCATTTCAGCCAAAGTTACCTACGTCAAAATAACGTGTCTTCCACAAAACTGTCCAAGACAAAATTTCAAACTTAGATAATTTCAGGTTTGTAGTGTCAAAGAGTCCATAGCATGATGGTGAACACATTTACATCATGTTGCACACCCGTATACTAAACAAGACCAGAATTTCAGAGAACGAACTTATATTGGCAAATTTAATGTTTGGGAAATGTTTCGGAATTAACGATCGGGTCTCGGAATCTTCGCGATGGTTGCTATTCTAATGGCAAAAAGAATTACTATATCATTATGGGAGGAAGCAGTGGTACCATTCCTTGTGTGATACAAATGCTGCATACACATGTATCATAATAAGAGTGGAGCCTTAAATGTTGTCATTGCAACATTTGTTTGGTAGGTGTTGTCTCAGTTACTGTGAATCCAAATTAAACGAGGACCTATTTTTAGAGAAGGATATGTGTGTTAATAGATTTCAATTCGTTGCACAATTAGTGTGAGTAAACAGTTTTCCTATCACTGCTGGCTGGTGCATGTGCATGAGTACTTAACACGTTCGATGTCCGCCCTCGGAAAGAAAATGGCGGGTTTTGCTTGCAGATATGTGCTGTGTGTAAGAATAATTGTGCCTTAGGCTCCATTTACAAAATTTGTGTGCTTCTGGACTGGGACTAATTCCAGAAAGTTAGTTTTAACTTTAGCCAAAATTTGAAATTTGATTTTAAATACTTATGTCTGCACTGAGAGAGTTGAAATTAGTCACATGTAGTTTGAATTTCTTGTACCATAAACTAAATGCATTCATATTATATTGTTTTTTTACATTTTTGACTTAAGTCAAAAAGCATTTTGTGGTATTGGTTTCAGGCCTTGCCAAGTCGTTCATCAACCACACCAGTAGATTAGCTTGTTATAGTATTAACAATCATTCCATGTCTCACAAGAGAATAATATGACCATGACTATATATGTCCGAACAACAGCTCAAGCTCATGTATTATGCAGGATTTATGCCGAACTACTTTTTATAGATGCTACTGTTGTAAGGGAATGTTCTTTAATCAGCAGTGTCAGCTTAACGTTTTAAGGTTGCTTGCGTAGGGCGTAATGGCTATACTTGCAACCAGTAAACTGATTCTACGTCTTATGCGTTGGTTGTATTTCCTTCTCTTGAAGAAGTTTGCAATGCGTCTTTGAATATCTATCAGCTTTCTCTACCTTTCTTTTGGAAAAGACAAAGGCGAGTCTGGGAAAGGCTTTCTTTGGATGGAAGCTATTTCAAGCATCTGTAGGATAGGCAATGAACCCTTGCCTTGTATTCATTGCATCACAAAACTTAAAGAAACGTTTTTCTAATGCCACGATTACCTTTTGCCCGCTGCACTTATTTGTTCACTGTTCACTTGATTTCGTGTTGATCTGGGTGTGTGTAGTTTAATCTTCTTAGACGAGCACTCAAAAAAGTAATGGAATATTCTGAGCATGACTTAGGTTTTGGATTTGGGGGACATTTATTCAGAGCCGCTCCTTGCGTTAGGCTATCTGTTAAGAACATAATATCACAATGGAATGCCTCAAGGGCTAGACAATTTTAACAAGGCTTTATAATCTCTGTCATGATAAATAAGCAACGCTGATTTAAATCTTTTCACAAAGCCGTCAACAAACAGTCTGAGGAAACCCGCCTGGTGCAGTTATTACGTTGATCGTGCTCGCTGAATGAGGTTGCACTTTTTTACCTTACGCCTCGGAAACGTCTTTTCCTCTTTGAGAGAGAACAACCTTGGTATCTGTGCCACACACGTCACCGAACTTGTTTGCCAAGCACCTCATCTTCAATTTCCAACATATCAGTTTAAATAAACAGGGCCTGGGCAATTCCCCTTGCCGTACACCACGTGGCGTCCGACCGCCCTTATTTACTTGGTCGATGTCGAAACATCAGCTGTCAACGCCTTGTATTTGATTCATCGTTTATGTTGACGGAATAGGCTTTGTGGAACGCATAGCGTCCATGGCATATTGCCAGAGTGTGATGTCAACATTTTGTTATGCAAACAGAAACTCTGTCTCATACCTGTGTACTGGTGCAGAATGAGCTGAGCATCGGGATGAGTGCAAACAGCTGACCAGCGTGTGAAATGCGCTGGAAATTATTGGTAAATAGAATTTACTTACACTGAACTCTTTTTTGACCAAAAAAAAAATATACTGATATACACTGCATTTGTCACTCTGAATAATACGTGCTATTTTTCAGGTACACTTAGATCGAAACAGTTCATACCATGTGGGGATATCGGTCTGTTTTAAACAGAAGGACGTGGCATAAACCTTGGAATTGCTTAAGCAAGTAAAAGTTTATTGCTGTTGATTCAGAACAAAGGTATCACTGTAGTTCCTATGTCCCCATAATAACGATGGATATTTGTTCTGCGTGGGAATTGTACACTGCCAAAACTGTCAAAGCTATGGTCATTTTAGTAAGTATTGCTGAGTTGATCGCTTAAAAATCCTCTACATAGTGGTCAAAAGACGTGTATTGTCTTTCGGCCAAGGCACCGAGAAAACGAGTCTTGCATGTGTGATGATATTCATCGCTCCGGAAATGTGTCAGATTATTGTATCGAATGCACATAGGTAAATGGCCTTACTAAAAAAAATACGCTGTGCTTTCACAGATTTCCTTATGCACTGCAGAGCTACAAACTGTTGGCCTTCCAACCTTAGCTAATGACCGGCACCTGACCTTGGATGTCCGAAAACCCGGACTAGGCTGGATTATGTTCGCGTGTTTCGACCCAAATCCGGGGGTTAAACCCAAATCTCGTTACAGTCACGAGATCGCAAACACGTGTGAATCACAAAGACGTTCTAACTCGAGAATGATTCATCCTTTCCCTAAACTCAGATATGTTGAACCGATAGCTGTCTAGATCAAAAGTATAGATTAGTTCATTAAATTGCTTGTGGTAATGGTTCTCCAGTATTGGTTTTGGCAAGTGGAAAGGCTTAGAATATAATGAAAGCGTGATTAAGATTAGAAGGCTTTGCGATGAATGAACAAAAAAAAACACAAACACCAAGAAAGCAATCAGAAACAAACAACGAAATATACCACAGGATCCTTCGTCAAATATTATTACAGATATTATTATTGTGTCTAGAACTCTTCTTTCTCTGTTATGTATTTAAAGGTTACAAGAAAAGGTAATATAAAACGAAGAGTAAGGTTTTAAGGAAAATGAAGAAAGATACGCCAAGTCAATTAGAAAAAAAATTTTGAGGCATATTACTTTCAATTCTGTTTTAACAGCTTTCACCGTTTACGTCACCACATTAGCCCACTTAATTCCCAAACTGATTGATGGGGCCATTGGAAAACTATAGTTTAAAGGATGAGTTTCCGGGTTCATTATTTATTCATAATTAGCTACCCCTATATATCTTGTTAAATTGAGTGTGAAAAAAAATTTGAAAAAGGGTACATTAATCTGAGTAATGTGGCATTTAAAATCACCAGATTAGGCTGGTTTTAGGCATTTTTCCACCAACACTCGTAGTCTGCGTCGAATTACGTCATACAGATCCAACCTTCACGAGGTGTTAGAGATTCGCCATTTAGTTCAGTGTCAAAAAGTGAGAACAAGCACATCGGATTTCTCCACGAAATGTTTTGCTGTTCTGCATACGTTTGTACGCAGGTCGTCGAAAGACCGTCGAGTTGGCCCTCAAGGAGTCGTAGATTTATTGCACAAGAAGGAAGGATTTTGTACCCACGGAAAACAGCCGTGTCTGCTCTCACCATTTTACAGCTGAACTGAAAACTGATAGATAGTAAATCTCTGTACACTCTGACGCCGACGTCTACATCCTACTTGTGTTTAAGGGGCCTCCGTGGCTCAGTTGGTTAGCGCGCTAGCACAACGTAATGACTCAGGAGTCTCTCACCAATGCGGTCGCTGTGAGTTCAAGTCCAGCTCATGCTGGCCTCCTCTCCGGCCGTATGTGGGAAGGTCTGTAAGCAACCTGTGGATGGTCGTGGGTTCCCCCCGGGCTCAGCCCGGTTTCCTCCAACCATAATGCAGGCCGCCGTCGTATAAGTGAGATATTGTTGAGTACGGCTTAAAACACCAAATAAATAAATAAATAAATACATGTGTTTATACTGTACATGGCTTTATTTGGAATGCTGACAGTAACATGTGCCTGTAGTTGTCACCGCATATAGGTATGAATTTAGAGCCCCTCAGAATGCCCCTCAGGGAACAGAATGTTTGTTGTGAATTGGACAAAAGGAAAGAATAGTAAATAAATATTAATTCATAAAAAAAACACACGAAATGTACAGTGTAACACAGGGTAAAGCTATAGCTTTTTCAGTCCGCACATTGCCAGTCCGGCTGGAAACGACTGGACAAAGATCAAATTCATCTTCTGAATACTCGGAATCTGAAGTCTGGTCAGAGATGTCAGCGTCATAAATCGAAACTTCAACATTTTAGATTATGGGTTCAGATTGATACAACAGTGTATTTACTTCTGTGTGACTAGAATCCATCTCGAAAATGACATCGTTTTGAAACGAATTCCCAGGTCAGTTAGGCTAGCTAGACTTGGGTTGACCATCTATGACGTCCCTCCCTGAGCCGTATCGGGCGGACGGCTGGAGGTCGGCTAGGGCAGTAAATTTATTGTTTTTGTTGGGTTTAAAGTCATTATTATGTTTCTCATTGGCCCTCCCGGTGACATACTGTTTAAACAGGTTATAATCTTTATAATTAGGGCCAATAGCTAAATTTGGACACTAATCCTTTAAAGCCAGTTTTCACCCCCAAAAGAGAGCCGAGAAGCTTTTTTGTACTGTTATATGTTAGGCCACATCGTACACTCCATTCCAAGAAATATTTTAAGAAATAAAATCCAAGCATCTTATATAGCCTTTTAAATATATGGCACAGTATAAGAGATTTTCCAGTCCAGGAGACATTTGGCTGCCTTCCTCCGATCTGCCCATTTTCCGTGTCAAGAGCAAGCTGCAGATATGTAGATTGTTTTCAAAGGTTTTACATGTTTGTGTCAAACAAAATCAAGATAGGTTGACCTTTTTATACTTACTTGATTTATATTGTCGATTTTGTTGAACACTAGCCCTGTTGTTGTTGGCATTTTCTTTTGATAGTTGCTATGCGCATTTCTGTTACAATTTGCGCATATAAGTTTGAAGATGGGGGTATTTTGGACTACCATTGTGGTTTAGCTACTTAAACTTATTTAAGTAATTACACTTCCTAATTCCTCCTATCGTGTCCATACAACTATTTCCAGTTGCTGACATTTGCTTTCTTCTTTCGTCGGTTTTAGTAACGGTCAGTACATAATAGGTTTTCATATACTTCATTCGACAATCCCCATCAATGACTGACGTGACAGTTAGTTTAGAGTTGTTCGAGGATGCTCAGTGTGAGAGCTCTATGCGACCCCCCCCCCCCCCCCCCACCCTTCACCCTCAATTTCCCTTATAAACAGTGACAACGGCACGTGATGCTTTGGAATCTCCTGTTAGGTTTCAGCTTATTTCCCTTCACACTGCATGGAAGCCATCAACGTGATATTGAACTTGGTATATGCGTCTAACTGAGGTCTGTACATAAATGATAACGGAAGCCTGAAGAGGGTTTGTTCACTTCTCATCCCGGCGAATCCTGGGACCCAATCCTGGATTATCTCGTTCCTAGCGGTGAATACAGGGATCTGTTCAACTTTCTCTTCAGTTTAGCAAAGTTATGCCGGGGCATACCTGACTTCGAACCAGTATGTTGAAAAAAAAAACGTTGCATCGTATCTTATTTCATACATTACCATAAAGTAATCCAAGTGGAATTTATGGAATTATAACAGTTTGTCTTGGAGCGATGCAGCCGAAAGACAAGTTCGATTGTTTATAATATGGTTATTGTTTGTTATCACAATAATGTCAGGCTAACTGTCCACGTGATGTCCCCATCATTCTCACGTAGACACGACTATACTGCGTGATCATAGTGATAGAAACTGTGTCAACCATGTCGCTTCTGAATTCTGAACAACATCATTTGCATTTGGCTAAACTGCAAATTGCCAAGCTGTCATAGAACGACAGTATCTGCAAGGCAACAGGTACCGAAAGGAATATCAAAAATACGGAATTAGGAGAGTTTCCAAGTCAGTGTTCATTGTCCAAGGTCGGCATCACATGTATACAATTTCTGAACGACATGCAGTTTGCAACCCGAGAGAAGACCAATGCAGTCAAGGGTTTTGACTGAAGTCATGACGTATACATGTATATTTCATCCAATCTGTTACATCGTCAGGGGCTGTAAAACTTGCAAGCTTCAAATTGCATATTTATCCTCTGTCGAATAGCCCTACTTATTGAAGTACCGCTGTCTCAATAATTTTTTTATTGTCTCTGGCAATATGGGTATGGTGGTGTTATTAAAACTACGGCCTATATCGACACGTCTCAGGTTAAAACCACGCTCACAAATATTACATGTAATAATGACTGGTAGTCATGACCTTTTTTACACCATCATTTCTGCATGTAATTATCCGAGTATAATTGAGAAATCGGAAATGAGCGATTTGTCTTTCGAAACATGCTTCTCGTAATTAAGGTCTGTGTCAATTTCACTTGTGTTTAGCGAACTCACCAACAGTATTGTGTTAGCCAGATAGCAATCAAGAGAACGTTTGTTTAAAAAAAACACAGGTGCGGGCCCCGAGAATTCACACTGTCTCCGATTCTTGAAATAGACCGCGCACTCAGTGGGAGAGGAGGAAGGGGAATGAGGTCTATGAACGGCAGAGCAGAGCAGGTCAGTTTGTGAATGGCTTAAAGTTATAGGGCACAGTTTTCACACGAACATCAGCAAGAGAAAGACAATCACAGGTGAAAGAACCACTAAAAGGTAGGTCAGTATACCAGATGAAATCGTAAAATGTGATCAAATCAAACTTGGCTGCTGATAAAACCCCGACTTCATAACCTGGAGGTAACAGTGTTTTCTAGGGTAGGAATATCCATTATGCTGCAAAGACCATGCATGCATTCGCTCATACTGCAGTAAGAGTTCATTCAGGTGAGAAAATCCGACTTAATATACCCTGGAGGTACCAACATTTCAGGACCTTAATATAGTATTCACCAAGGCCATGCAGTTGTTAAAAAGTGTAGTAAGAGTTTGTTCAGTTGATGAAATCCCGTCTTACCCTTGAGTTACCAAGTTGACATTTTCGGAAAGGAATTATTATACATTAAGGGCAGAATTTCAGAATTCAGAATTCCAGTAAGGGTATCTCCATTCTGCCACAGAGTACAATTTACTTTGTATTAAATATAAATCTACTTTCAGATTTACAACACATTATTTTCAAGTACACATTTGAACCGCTGGTTCCCGAGATCTCAAATCAGGGCTAACAAAATAAGAAGAGCCAGGGGAACGTTTTTCGCTGGTAAAATGGTGACCTTATGATGGACACCTAACTGCATTGGAGTAATCGACGATTTGTATTTTAACGCTTCATTAATCCTATAGGTACGACCTAATTGATCTGTGCTCAAAATGACATGGAAACACGGTATATCACAGATTCGTATACGACATCTAACAGATGACCTATCTGACCGAGCTGCTAGATCAGAACGAACGCCTACGGGTCTAGATCAGGCGATACGTACAAAGCCACTCCCTGTATACGGCCATACCGCTATGAACGGCCATCCTGCTATATACGTCCTATTTCAACACCTCGAGGACAGGATGTGTATCTTTATTAGATCTGTCCATGCCCAATAGAAGTGTGATCATGATAGACACGTGCCACATAGTCAGTTGCAGATAATGAAGACCTATGCTTGAGACAACGTGTTCTAAAAATTGTGGTACCCACTAAGTATATACGATGGTAGTCTAGATATGTTTAGAGCCAAAACGTAATGACATTTATGAAGATATGGCATGTCTTTTGAAACGTTGAAACATACAGAGCTTACGAAGGCGCTGAATTAAATATTGATGGTGTTATTGACCCTATAATGTCTGCCTGTTGAGACGATTGGTCGAACTTCCGGTATATTACGTCGGCTAAATGTGGAACAGTAGATATATAGGCCAAAAATTTAATTTCTTAGATCTCAGGAAAAGAATCTCCCGCTGTTGAGATGTAGCCCGGAACAGCCTTATACAATTAAAGCTATATCCCGACGTTACGTCAGGCGCATTTATACGATGATGACGTATCTCTTCAGTTCAATGTTGCCCTATTTTACGTTCGGTGCATGTTTGCGGCTGCTTCGTAAGATGAGACCCATGTAAGGATCGGTTTTCAACACTTTGTTTAAAATGGTAATTTTCTGCTGGTTTTCAGTTTGCATACGTGTGCATTTCTCATTACAAACATAACCTTTAACGTAATACTTTGCACCTGGCGAAGTATATACGGTGGTTTACTCAAACCTCTCCGCGAATCAACCTGACCGCCGTCATATAATTGAAAAATCCTTGAGCAGGGCTTAAAATACCTGTGAAATTAATAAATAAATAAAAGATGTAAGTAAAAGATCTCTTCATTGCATGAGCTCGTTGAGTGACCTCTGTATATTTTGACTAGGATCTAAATGCATGTTGTGACGTTCGTAGATCATTCGTTAGTCCTTTAAACAGGCAATTTTTTCAGTCCGACGTGAAAGACAAACAGCAGATATGTATTCTGCGTAAGAGATAATTACATATGCGTTGATTTATAGGTTGGTAAATGTACAGTATAATGGACATTTTCCACACTTGTAATCATAGGTACTGAATAAATAAACTTATAATAAAAGACAGGTTGTGTCTCGGTGTTGATGCTTCGAGCATTGATGCATACACAAATTCAAATAGGATATACAGGCTATATATGCAAACTACATCTCACACATCCGAACCAGTGCAATCATGGGGTGTAAGCGGTATATATTTGTAATTAAATGAGAAATAAACAGCATTTTTCACGCTGTTTCCCGTGCGACTATATGTATATGTAGGTTTCCTGTGCGGAATATGTTATTTCATATACAAGTGCACAAACAAGAGTTCTTGTTTCTGTGCTATGAATATTTCGCACGAGACATGTCTTACAGAGAAATGCTATTGTTCATGCAAGAATTTTGCTTATCCGTCTTTTCAAATATATACAGTTGAGTTCTCACCGATTAAGTGTGATCAGGGGCCAGATACTGCATAACCGTCGATGCTTCGGTGTTATTCACTTTATGAATTTGTTTATGTATTTACTCATTTTTATTTTATTATTATGATTTTATTTTGTATCTCTTTCTTATCTGCATATCTGTATAGGCCTACGTCCACTTCTAGGTACGTGCTCTGTTCCACTAAGAATGCATTCGTGAGCTAGCTGTTTGCAATTATATCACGGCAACCACAGCAATAGCCCTATATATCTTTAGCATATGCTACTATAGTCAGCCAAGGGCGACAACTTCAGGCTTTCTGCAAAGTATCCTCAATCTGCGTAGCGACGATTCAGAGTTTTCAAGTTTTCTTTATCTATTACAGATGAGTCGTAATACTATATCTAGCATAAAACGTTCAGCTACGTATCCATTATCAGTTCAGCCAGTTTTCAAAACCCTTTTTCTTATTACGGTAAGCCTACGTGTAGCTGCCAGGAACTCAGTCACAGACTGTATATTTACATACCCTAAATAGCTATGGGCCATATCCTGTATAAGTTATCCCATTCCAGATGTTATCGCATTATATTTATGAAGACATAAACTGCGCAGATAAATTAGGCGAATAAGATGTGATAATCTTATTAACACGTGCATATCATATTGATAATCCTTTAGTTAGCCCCTGGCATAAAGCGTTCACCTCTGAGTAAATTGTACACACAACAACCTGCAACAAACCCAAGGTGAATGAACTCGCGCGAAACAGCTTCCGGCTAAAGTGGGAAAAAAAGAAGCCTGACGAGAACACAGATGCCCTAGATATTAGAGCGTTTTATCTTTATATTATCTGTAGGCTATGGTACATCTATGACAACGATGACCAAGACATGCGACTATTTTAATGACAATCTTCAAACGCAAATGTTGATTTGTGAATATTTCTGAGTGATACAACATATTAGACGGTGCAAAATATGAGCACCAACATCTCAAAATGTTACGTAGCGTGATGAATGCTTGTAGGTTGATTACGAGATTTTCCACCTTATTATGCGGGGCACACAACCGTCACATAACACATACACGTCTTAAACTGACATACAATAGTCAGTATGTTAAATTGCGCACACTTTAAAAAGCATTAAGTGAAGATTATGAATCGTTTCCCTCCTCCACCGCTGCCAAACTATTGGATTTAATATTTTTGAAGTTGTGCGTAGCATTTCAGTTTTAAGAGAGCAAGAAAACTGTATAGGCTTACATAGAGAAGAGCACTTTTTGGGAGTTTCTTTAGAACATTTTTGGCAAAACGTGTGGTTGTATTGTCCGTACAATTGCTGGTTCGTGTTAAATTACATATTGCTTGTAGTAAATAAACGGGAATAAACATACTTGTAAGCCCGAGCAGCAGACATAAATTTCACAAAATGAGGACGCAGTCGACCGTATCTCGGCTATTTCCACTCAACCGTAACTCTATTAAACCCGTGTAATGACTTGTATACAGTCAATGGTTGCAATCCGACAGCTACAATCTGTGAGTTCACTTGTGGTTTGGTGGCTGTGGCAGGGGGCTGTATTAAGACGCAAGACTGTTAAGGACGTGACCCATCAGATCACAACATGTTACGATCTGGGCAACCCGATGAATTGTAGAGCTGGGAGACTTCACAACCAGGTGTATAATCTAGTAATATTAGAGCGCCATGACAGCTTCATGTAAGTAAAGCTTTGTTCTAACTTCATACTTGGGTAAACTCTTTTTTACTTGTAGTTGGACTGTATTGTTGACGATACAAGAGCACAACAGCATTTGACTTTATACCCGACCTTCAGGCATTTGCCTGTATAATAAGTTATTTTATTCACGTGTTAGAACTATTATTCAACGTAACAGCGCCTGAATGTTGTCTCTCAGCTGGGACAATTTTGTGAACTTTACATTAGATATAAGCCTACAGAATTTTTGCTTAAAGTTTATTTTGCTATATTGTGACGCTGATCAGTAGTACTGATTATATGTACAAGATAAATGTACAACCCTCAATAAATGCTATTTTTATCGAACCTGTGTGATCCGGGAGCTCATCTCTAGAGATGATAGGATAGTCCTTGTTTTAACACCTCTGATTCAGTGCGTACTACAGCATTTACTCTGCAATACTAGATAAGTCTTCAACGTAAATTAACCAATAAGTGGACTTGGCACAGGGCAGAGAGCTCACGGATTTGAACTGTTTGGTCACACTTGTTTGCCAAGTTCGCTCGGTTTTTGGGGGTTTTTTTTGCTCCAGATCTTAAGCTATTTGGACAGGTGTTTACGATCGATCACGACTGAACGATATCTGACCTCCCACACCCTTCAACTAGGGCATATTAGTAAACATGCTGAGAGAGGTGATAAAAAAATAATAATTTTACGTACACTTACCTAGGACATATACTTTCTCAGATTTAACATACCACGACGGTGTCTAGTAAGAATTTGATTTTGAAAAAAATCGCCTTTTTCGTTTTGTCCAGATCAATTGAAGGTTCCGAGTGATGTTATAGGTGCTATCATTTCCATGGAAATACAGGTCAATATTTGTATGTGTAAACAATTGAGTTTTGTTGAAATTTTTTAAGAATGAGGAATTTTTAATGAGTATTTGATATCCTGTCTACTACGATTGTATTCTCCTGCATTTGAGAACACTTAGACAATTTATGGAGATTTATATTACAGAAGAAGTTGGAACATGGAAACACGCTGGGTCTGTATAGGACTGGAATACGAAAACACCCAGAGACTAATTGTGACATCACAACAAAGTACCCAGAGTCACACTTGAATAACACGCGTAATCGTCGAGGATCACATTGAAACAACGCACCAAAACAAGAAACACTCACGAAAACACCCAGAGTCACATTGTGACAACACATGAAGATACCCTGAATCACGCTTGGAACAGAACACAAAAACAAGCAGGGTCACACTTCAATAGCACTCGATAACATTCAAGATCACATTGGAACAACACACCAAAACACCTAGGGTCTGATTCGGACAACAAATGAAAACACCAAAGGTCAGATTGGGACGACACACGAAAACACCAAGGATCACATTGGGACGACACACGAAAACACCCAGGATCACATTGGGACGACACACGAAAACACCCAGGATCACATCTGAAGAAAACATGAAAATACTCAGGATCACATTTGGAACAGCACATGAAAGCACCAGGAACACCTTGAGACAACCCACGAAAAACACCAAGGATCACATCGGGACAACCCATGAAAATACCAAGGATGACATGGGGAACTTACTTAAAACAACACAAAGGATCATATGAAAACATGCCATGTAACACCGTGACAGGTCAAAGAGCCAAAATTAAATTTGGAGGTAAATATATATTCAACAAAGTTTTTCCACAGAGCGAAAGCTTTTGGTTTGTTGAGGTCCAAAAATTCCAAGGCGTCAACCGAAAGAAGATAAAGCGTTAACATTTTCTCTTAGGTTGGAGTGGTTATTGAATCTTATTTGCCTTCATCTTGAAACACATGTTTGACCATTATTATCGCCCAAACCACTATGGTCTGCCTCCCAATGAACACTTTTATATTGCTGCTATTCACTCCCAATAAGTCAAGTAGAGGATTACAGTCTATTATTTTTTGCAGCTGCTCAGATAAATCGATGCGTTGATGTTAAATGTTTGTAGATGCGCGATGTTTGTATACATTCGCTTGCACGGCGGACGTGTGGAGTTCTATGACATGTGGTCATATACGCAATACTTGAAGTCTGCTTTGTCGATGTGTTAAGAGCTACACGGTCTATCTCATCTTTCTTTACTCCATCAGCTAAAGAATTGCAAGAAAGGTCACAAAATCATTGTCTTAATGGATCTGGATAAGATTGGAAGCAGAAAGCCCTGAGTTTCGGCCAAACTTTGTTTCCTAAATTTAAACTATACTTCTCCATGTACGTAATGATATTGTGTCAAGGAATCTTCGTTCTTTCAAACCATTCTGCTTTATATCCTGATTTGTGCACATACCTTTACTTCTGGTTAGGTGTACTAATGCAGTGTGTGGCCTGTATATTCAGCAGTAAGGCATAGAATCGTGTGACCAATCAATAGGCAATCCGCTTTCAAATTGCATTATACACATCTGGATTGTTGATACACCCACGCCATTACTTGTCGAATTCAATATATATCGTTTTTATGCTGCTCTGTAAGGCAAGAACCTCGCAAAGGTCAAAAACAATTCATATAAAGCCTGTATACACCTATGTATATCACCTCTCCTGCCTGTTCATCATTAATTTGGACTGTATTGACACGCCCTACAGTGTGAGATCCTTCGCAGAGAATGTCCGAGCCTTTCCCGGTGTTCGGGACCGACCAGTGTATCACGCACGCGGTAAGGCCGATGTGTGCACGGTAATCCACGGCATGCTTCCCTGCTTGTTTACACCGACCCGGCTTGGACAGCTTCCGTCTTTAGTGTTCCCGGCCTCTCCGGCCGCTCAGAAATCTCCCGAGCAACCGCTTCTTTGACGGTTGACTGTTGCTCGCCGAAGTACACCGTACCACTACTGGTCTTGTTTGTGTGTGAATGTGTGTATGAGGGGGGTTTGGTGTGTGTGTGTTGGGGGGGGGTGTAGGAGAGGAGGGGGGGGGGGCTGTTTTATTGACTCCCGTATTCAAATCCCTGTCATTCCATTCTACTTAGTTCTGCACTTCTAAGCTCGCTTGTAAGACTGGGATAAAGGGAACAGCGACCAGCAGGGTGCAGACATAATGAGGAATTGTTGCCAGAGGTCGATTTTTTTTATTGGACCTCATCCTGTAGTAGATCGCCTTCAGTCGTCACACGGACGGACGACGGAAAGACCCGTCCGCCCCCTACAGGATTCATCCAATCAACTATCTCTATACAGATAGACACCTGTAGCCGCTCTCACTCTGGCTGGATGTCTATATCTATCACTCAGGTGGACACATCCGTACACCGGATCAGTTGGCTTGGGAAATCATTTGATTACCGGAACACGGATGCTTAATTTCTGTGTAAGTACATATACCGTTTCGTCTTTTGTGTACAGTAAACCCTGGTTTTATGCCAGGAGGGATTGTGACGAAGTTGTATATCCACAAGGAATATCTTTTTCTCGTGAACTTTTGCCTATAGTTTGTATTCTATAGGGTAAGAGTATCAGTGCCTTCACTACATTGTTTCTGAAGGACTGAGTTCTTTGAGAAGTGATTACTTAAAGATGCATTGGCAAACACAAAAACATCAATGAAACAGCAAAGATTTGGTATGTATTTACTGTACATAATGTTACATTTGATTTATTTGATTGGATTGGATTTATTTGATTGGATTAACCTTAATTATATGCGGGCCCCCATCATCCCACTGTTCTATGAAATTGGTACTATTTTATAAAATAATTTCTGTTCCAGGACTTTGTTTCCATCACCAATTTTACCCTGTTTCTCTGAAGGATATTTATTGTGCAAAAAACACGTTGACTAAAGGACTGGTCAGTCACGACATAAGAGTGTAGGATTTAATGTCAGAAATTGTTAATCCGTGTATATATATATATATATATATATATATATATATATATATATATATATATATATAGCGCACCTGATAAAGGCATTTCTTAGGGGTCTGATCTCGCAATTTATTAATTTATTACAGTTAGATTTAGATACATAATAGATTCGAGTTTGGGTAATTAACAATTTAAGAAAACATGATATTTCTAATGACTTAAAGATATAAAAAGACGTACAATGTTTTTATAGTTCACAGGTGTTTCGACCGAATGAACTTTCCGCCACACGAACTATAGATTGCTCTGTTTATTCTTACTACGTGTGTAAGTGCAGGGCTATTTTGAATACCTGTGTGAAGCCTTTAATATTCCAGCACGGAATTAGTGGGCCTCTGTTTATAGTCAATATGTGTTATCATACAACTGATCTCACGGACACCGGTCACCCATAGCAGATTTCACCGACTAATTAGAAGGAAAATTCAAGTTTATTAATATTATCAGATGTCGAAGAAAGACTGACCATAGAACGTAAAAGCTTGTATAATAAGTATCTGTCTAAAAATATTATCATCAGTCATTGTTCAAACCGATTTGATTTCAACATATAACGCAGAGGAGTAAACAAAGTTGTTTTTATGGTGAACATAACCCGGTACAAAGTACATTAATGTATTACAGGGTTATGAACATGTTAATGTATTGGAAACAAAATATCTGTACCTCTCTGAGGACAGTAGATGTATTGTGATCTCCTGGCAGGCCACCACAGTGCTTTGCCTGTGTATGTTTCGATTTATTTGCATGTTTACCTCCTTTCATGGCTTTTATTAATAGATCCCCATCATATATATATATATCGGTGTCATATCACTAGATGTAGAGATACAGCTATCGTATACAGCTGATGAAGCGTTTATTTGTGTCAAACTGCAAGGAGCGATGTGTATATCTGTTCTGACCTTCACAGGAAACGTTTCATCAAAATACACATCCGTGATAGTACTGAGCATGAGATTTCCGGTTCGAAACCAGCTTTGGGCGGCTTTTAGGGCCATTTCAAAGACGCCCTTTCCTGCATTCACCTAAAGTACACCACCGAGATTTGAGCAGAAATCATATTGTACCATATCGTTATATGCAAGTGTCCCATATCTCATGAGACTTTCGATGTTCGCAGGTTGAAAACTCTCGCTTTACTTTGAGATTTTGACGTAATTGGACGATAGAAAAAGTCCCTATGGCCTTAAAGAACATATTTTTTGCTTTTTACATGTAGTATTGTTTTAGATCATTTTGCCAACCTCTGTACTGCGAACCCCCAAACTAATTATAGCCTATCTGCATGAGGTTACATAATGTCTGGTCATGAAAGCCGCCTTTGTATTTTTCTTGTAGAATTTCCCCTGTTTTCAAAACATACAACACCGAAAGGAGAACCGTTGTTTGTAGCGGTGCTGCGAGAACATTAGAATCCCAATGTGGTATTAAGGTCATGCCTTATCTATTCACAGTGTGTATTTGCCTTGAACTCCCTGTTGTTCATATACATATAGTACCACTTATTATCGCGGGACTTGTGTCTTTCTCGACATATATATATATATATATATATATATATATATATATATATATATATATATATATGTTTTTGTCGGAAATCAGCGGAGAAAAACGTTTATAATAACTCATGAAGTGGTCAACAAGGGAAGTGTTTTAGTAATTATATAGTGTTACTAAAATATAGCAGCACTTCCGTCACTTTAATGGATTTATCACTAGTGCAAAGGATGTTACAGTAGCTGATAATTATAAACGCAGCACGATAATACACAAATAAACTCAATAGTATAATATAGCTTCGGTTATTGTCTATATATATATTTAGATTAATCTTTAAATATACATCGCAGTTTTGTTGTCCAGCATGAGTCTGTTTTTTATTGTCTGGGGTTTTCGTGTTTGTTTTTGTTTTAACATAGGCCTCTTTTTCAGACATCTTTTTTCTTCAAATCCATTCCTGGTAGGTTAGGACATTCGTTTGTCTTACATACTTATCTCAAATCCACAAAACGACGGCCAAAGCTTTAGCTTCACATAGTGTCAAGGTGGATGCCAAAAGAGCCTTTTGTTTTATATACATTCCCCCTGCCACCCTTGTTGTCTTCTTTGTGACTGTGTTTATTTTCGCTTTTACCGGAGCAACCATACAGCATGCACGTATAGCATTGTGTTGATCACATGCAATATTGTGTTTAGATAGCGTTTGTGTGAGCAACGTCATTCATATTCAATCCCTCTGAATACTGACACACATGCGGGCTACTGGGAACGTACAGGTTTTGTCTATGCTCCTTTCTCTTACTTGTTTTCCCACGTGGCAGCATTCCTTAACCATTCAGTGACTATGGCGATTGTGTTCTTTTCTGTATATGCTTGTTGTGCCACTGCCATTTCTTTTTTTTTACATTCTAGACAGAGACTACGATCATGGCCATGTGGTTAGCAAACTCTAACGTCGTATTGATTTGATCGTGGATGAGGAACTTGAGGAAATTTTTTTTTTCTGTGCATATTTTCCCTATGTCGCTTATATTACTAGATCACATACTAACGCCAAAATTTCGGCGAAAACTCTCCGAACTGCTGAGACAGCGTGAAAGTATTAAATATCTACGCAATCGGGGATTTTTTTTTCTGAGAAGGTTGTGCATTCCTTCGCTGATTCGGTTAGACATATGAAGTGCTCTGTCACAAGGCTATGCCTATTATGTTAAACCTCCTTAAGGTGTTTGTGCGCCTTTTTGTTGCAATTCTGTGCATATTATGGTAAGCCTTATAAAAGCGGTAAATACGATGATTGTCGTAATCCGTCTAAACGACGTACTTGTATAAACGGGACCGAGGTGAGAGCTTCCCTGTCACGGGTGTCCAATAATAACCCTTGTGCTAACTCGGATTGACGAAGAAAGGTCGTTCGACTGACTTCCTTGCCTCAGTCTGCATGCCATGGCTGATCTGGGGTGTTTCCATGCTCACCCCAGGCTTTCAGGTAAAGTCCAGGACGTTCAGTGCGACGTGTGGCAATTATCGGGGATTTACATGTAGGCTACCGCCTTTGAAACCTTTACCAGGCAGCTCACCTGAACGTTCACGTGTATCAGGTAACTCACACTATTTTGTATCTGTATCAAGTAACTCGATCAAACGTGCACTCAGGTAACAAGTCAAATCTGTACGTGAATCAGAGTGCTTAGCTAAGGCTGTACATGTAACAGATGACGGCAAACTCCCGAGTACGTGTATCAGATAACGACCAACCGCTCTTGTACGTGAATTACATAACAGCCTAATCCACATGTGCATGCATTAGTTAATTGGCAAACTCACTTGTATGTGCATCAGATAACGTTTAACATACTGGTACATCTATCAGACCAAACTCATTTACGGTATAGGTGTCAGATAGCGGTCCAACTCCCATGTACATGTATTAGATAACGACCAAAACTCACTTGTGCATGTATCAGATAAAGGTCAAACTAACTTGTTCATGTGTCAGATAAAGGCCAAACTGACTTGTTACATGTGTCAGATAAAGGCCAAACTAACTTGTTCATGTGTCAGATAAAGGCCAAACTGACTTGTTCATGTGTCAGGTAAAGGCCAAACTAACTTGTTCATGTGTCAGATAAAGGCCAAACTACTTGTTCTTGTGTCAGATAAAGGCCAAACTAACTTGTTCTTGTGTCAGATAAAGGCCAAACTCCCATGTACATGTATTAGATAACGACCAAACTCACTTGTGCATGTATCAGATAAAGGCCAAACTAACTTGTACATGTATCAGATAAAGGCCAATTTAACTTGTACATGTATCAGAGAAAGGACAAATTAACCTGTACATATGTGAGGTAAAGGCGAATCTAACTTGTACATGTATCAAATAAAGGACAAACTGACTTGTGCAGGTATTTGATAATGGTCAAAACTGACTTGTGAATATATCAGATAAACGATCAAACTCACTTGTAAACTGACTTGTGCGTATATCAGATATAACGATTAAAGTCACTTCTATACATACATGTATTGCACAACGCCCAAATTCTTCAGCTTGTGTCTTGGCGCGTGTCTTTTTTCGTTTCATAGAAAATAACGCTTAAAATAGTCCTGGACAAAAAAAATCACGATACTGACCTATAGGAATGCATTCAATCTGTGGTCTATTGATGTGAGACCGATTCTATTTATGGACACCTTTGGGCAATGTGCAATGTTATGTATCAGAAAAATTTCTTAAATTGAACTTCATGGACCAAGAACTTGAGAATATGAATATAGCTTAAATATTTGGCTTTATAGAGTTTGCCGCTGGATCGGACATGTAATAGTCAAGATGTAGAGGAGGCTAGTAAATTGTGTCCATATTTATTCCTGCTTTGATCTTACACCGTCTTTCCAAACCGTACGTTTTTGTATTCCAGCATAACTGGCATCCAAGCTCTGTTAGGTTTGAAATTATCAGGGCCATTAGACCCTATGATTTCTACCTTCGTGTTGCCAGCATACATTGGTTGTCAATAGATAATTCATAATTGTATAAGTTGTCCGTTAATCCGTCACTTAATTAAATCGTGCAGGCGGATGACTAATAAGCTTACTGCTTTACGAACGATTCACAATTCGAGCTGTTGCTGTCGATGATTATCGGTTTTTCCCTTGGGTGCGGAAGTTGACGTTAAACCTTTTTATCTGCATTGGAATGTATTATTAATGAAGGCTATTCCTATAATTTATTATGTAGCACCAAATCTTTTGACAGAACTTCACTTTTATTTGAAAATTTGCCAGGACCATCAAGCTCTATGATTTTACCTTCGTGTTGTCATCTAACAGTGGTGTGAATAGATATTTGATTCTCTACACATAATGTATCATCAAAACTTCACTTTTATTTGAAAATTGTCAGGACCATCAAGCTCTATGATTTTACCTTCGTGTTGTCATCTAACAGTGGTGTGAATAGATATTTGATTCTCTACACATAATGTATCATCAAAACTTCACTTTTATTTGAAAATTGTCAGGACCATCGAGCTCTATGATTTTACCCTTCGTGTTGTCATCTAACAGTGGTGTGAATAGATATTTGATTCTCTACACATAATGTATCATCAAAACTTCACTTTTATTGAAAATTGGTCAGGACCATCAAGCTCTATGATTTTACCTTCGTGTTGTCATCTAACAGTGGTGTGAATAGATATTTCAGAATGTTCTCTACACCTTAAATGTATCATCAAAACTTCACTTTTATTTGAAAATTGTCAGGACCATCAAGCTCTATGATTTTACCTTCGTGTTGTCAATTCTAACAGTGGTGTGAATAGATATTTGATTCTCTACACATAATGTATCATCAAAACTTCACTTTTATTTGAAAATTGTCAGGACCATCAAGCTCTATGATTTTACCTTCGTGTTGTCATCTAACAGTGGTGTGAATAGATATTTTGATTCTCTACACATAATGTATCATCAAAACTTCACTTTTATTTGAAAATTGTCAGGACCATCGAAGCTCTATGATTTTTACCTTCGTGTTGTCATCTAACAGTGGTGTGAATAGATATTTGATTCTCTACACATAATGTATCATCAAAACTTCACTTTTATTTGAAAATTGTCAGGACCATCGAGCTCTATGATTTTACCTTCGTGTTGTCATCTAACAGTGGTGTGAATAGATATTTGATTCTCTACACATAATGTATCATCAAAACTTCACTTTTATTTGAAAAATTGTCAGGACCATCGAGCTCTATGATTTTACCTTCGTGTTGTCATCTAACAGTGGTGTGAATAGATATTTGATTCTCTACACATAATGTATCATCAAAACTTGCACTTTTATTTGAAAATTGTCAGGGACCATCGAGCTCTATGATTTTACCTTCGTGTTGTGCATCGTAACAGTGGTGTGAATAGATATTTG